>NC_050173.1:34251636-34361636 GCF_008315115.2 Sander lucioperca
ACAGATGTCCACAACGACCTATAGGTAGAGGGGACAGGGTGCACAGGTGAGGACACAGAAAAGAGCCGATATAGAAGAACATTTCAAGACACATTGCAGGTACGAACATGACACAGTGGTCACGAAGAAGGAGGTGACGCAGAGACAACAGCCAAGGTACGAGTATACAAAAAGTGGGGAAAACGGACAGGGAAGCGGTGTGATCGAAACAGATACGAGACAACTAAGCTCAGTGAGACATGACAGCCATTAAGGTAACAGGAGCAACAGTACAGTTTAACAGGACAAAGCCAGGTACAGGGGTGGACACTAGGCGACATGGGACCGTTAGAGCATACACTAGACAATTAACTTACCATTAAAAGCCATTACAGTTGATAACAACATGACAGACATCAAGTAGAGACGGATGACAGACAGGACAGGGAGACATACAAAGAACATTAAACAAGTGACAGGACAGCCATCCACAGACAATATAGCGAGGGTAAGCCATTACAGACAATGGCATTAAACATTCGAGCCGCTTACAGATTACCAGTAGCAGTTAACATACGGCCATTACGAGTGGGGGACATTAACAAACATTGCAAGGTAGGACAGTACACATAACCATCTAGAGTTAACAATTACAGACAGGTGTAGAGTTAGACATTAACAGACATTAACAGTTGACAGGGGTACAGAGCATTGCAGTTAAGACATTTCAGCCATACATTATTAGGCAGTAACAGAAAACATTGCAGTATAAGACATGATACACATTAAAGACATGGGTAGAGGTAGACACTACCCTACCATACACAAGGTTTCAGAAATGTAACCTATCAAGTTGCAGTATAGAAACCAGTCAGACAGTACAGTTAGAGCCGTACTACAGTTAGCAGGTAGACATTACCGCCAGTTACACGAGGGCATTAGCCAGTTAGACAGTAAATCCAGACATTGCGTTAGACATTACACCAGTTACAACAGGGTAAGCCCTGACAGTTAGAATTACAGCCTTACAGTTGGGAGGGGGGGGGGAAACCTACGAGACAGTGGCAGGTACACAGTTACAAACAAAGCTAAGGACATGTAGAGGTTAGACGGTTACGAGCTAACACATTAGAAGAAGTTAGACATGATAAAGCCGTGACAGTGTAGACTTACAGGACATAGAAGCAATGTGTAGAGCCAGTGTCAAGAAGCGCAAAAATTACGAGTAGAGCTTACAGACTGTGAAGTTATACTTACAGGCCATTACAGACAGGTGTACAGTTAGACATATACAGAGACATTGGCGTTAGTACATTAAAGAACAGCCATTATCAGTAGAACGACTTACACCATTACGAGGTTGGACAATTACGACATTGCAATCTGTAAAACATGTACAGAGACAGTAACGTTGTAGAGGGAAAAAAAAAGAGGACATTTACAGACATACAAGTTAGAAACATTAACGATGAGCAATACAAAGGTGTAGACATATGTACAGAGAGCAAGGTTGCAGTGATACCGAATAACAGGACATTCCAAAGTTGTGAGCATTCACAGCCATATACAAATTATACTAAGGTCGAAGCCCGAAATACCGGTTATGTACATTAGGCGACATTGCAAGTGTAGACCTTACAGAGAAAACAATGTACAGGGTGAGACATTCACATTTACAGTGTAGCCAGGGGTTCGCAAGCCAAGTTGCAGTTCACACATTACAGTCCATAAAGTACAGTTTAGACAATTAGCAGTTAGGACCATTACAGAGCAATATTCAGTCGACCAGGGATAAGCAAGCCATTACAAGTATAGACATTAACGGGCCAGTTGACAGTATGGTCCGGATACAGTTTAGACTTAGCAGACATTTACCGTTAGACAATTGACAGGCATTTGCTATTAACAAATACAGGGTTCGACTAACAGACGAAGTGCGTATTAAGCAGTTGCAGTACGATTAGAGTTAGTACATTGAAGGAATACATTACAGTAGAGCTCGTTACCGGGCCATTGGGGAAGCATTAGAACATTACAGCCACTTCAACGAAGATATAAGAACGATTACAAACAGTGCAGTTTTTAGACATGGTACAGCCGATAGATACCAGTTGGAGCAGAAAAATACAAGACATACAGTTAGACTGTACAGGACGTGTAAACAGTGTTCGACATTCCAGCCAAATAAACGTTGACTGGACATTAACAGGGAATTAGAAAAACCGTAAATAACAATTGCAGTACATTACAGGGTTAGCCATTACATACATTGGCGTTAGACCATTCAAAGACGATTGAGAGGTTTAAACATACACCAAATAAGCAGTTAGACAAATTACAGACTGTAAAGGCATATGAATGATTGGCCTTATAAGGCCATTAGCAGACACAGTACAGTTCGGCCCGGTAGAGTGGAAGCATGGGTGCAGTTAAATAGGAAAAACCTTACATAAAGCCATTACAGTGTATACTTTCAGACATTGCATTTAGACATTACCGCATTACAGACCATAGGTACCAGTAGGACATTACAAAATGTAAAACATGTGCAGAAAAAAGTTAGAAACTTAACAGCCTTAACGGTTACCAGTACAGTTCAAACAAAATTAACAGCACTAAAGAAATCGTTAGGAGAACAGTTATAACAGCCATTAAAAACAGTTGGACATTCAACGGAGGCGATTGGACAGGTATACACCTTACAGACATTACAGTAGACCATTCCAGTGACAAATAAAACGTTTAAAACAGTTAACATGACATTCACAGGGAACCTTGGACAGCCATGTGGGCCGTTACAGTAACACAATGGTACGGACACACATTGCAGTTAGAAATTAGCGGAGCCAAGGTACAGTAAGTAAAACATTACAGAGACCAGAGGTTGCGTTAATGAAAAACATTACAAGCCATGTAAACAGACAGTTACCGTTGACATAGAGCAACAAAAGTTGGCAGTTACTACTCGTATACGGCATGCTCAAAATTGAACAGTGTAAACGAACAATTACAGCCAGTTAGCTTTAGACGATATACGAGCCATTACGGAAAGGACATTACAGTTAGACAATGTAGCAGTAAGCAGTTGCAGTTATAACATTACAAAGCCAGATATAACAGTTTGAGTAAAACGCGGTTGAAATACAGTTTAACATTAATCAACGGAGGGGTCCATGTAAAGCACGGTTGAAAAAGACATTACAACATACCCTGACAGTTGAAACAGTGGGTACCAAAAACCAAAATTGGGCGGCGGTGGAAATAGAGCTTACACAAAAAAGAGCATTACACAGGTTAGACAATGACAGACAGTACAGTGGGAGACAGTACACACATGTACGTGTGACATTACAGAACCAAATGGGGGCATGTGTGAGACATTACAAGACCTTGGCAGGTTAGACACAAACAATACAAGACAGAAACAGATGTAGACATTACAGTTAGCAGACAAAAAACATACCATATATACAATAACAGACATTACGGAGATATAGACAATTAAACGAGACTTACAAGTTAGACATTAGAGCATGCACTTTAAAAGCCGAATACACAATAGACCATTAGATTAAGACACATTCCAGCGCACAATTACAGTTACGACAGTCAAACGGACAAATAATAGGCCGATTAGACATTCACACATACATTGCAGATAATCGACAATAATACAGACCTTCAGTTAGACATAGTACATCCATTCAGTTAAACATTCAGACCAATATGCCATGTATAGACAAGTTCCTAGACAATTAACAGTTATAGCACATGTAAGAGCATTTGGCAAATGATTAAAACCATTGCCAGAGACACATCACAGTTAAAAAGCAGTTACAGCCATTCGATTATATACCGTGTACGTCCATTAACGTGGATAAAAACCGGGGTACGAGGGGCCATATCCAGTTAAGAACCAATTGACAGTACGAGTGTGCGAGGTAAATACATACACATTCACAGGACGATTGGACGAGGTGTCGGACAGAAATACAAAATAAACAGTGAGGGGCAGGTGTACATTACAAAGTCACGTTACACGAGTGGAGCAGTACCGATAAGAGGGGCATCCAGAGCAATTGGCAAGTTATGACCTTTGGACCGGCACATAAATTGCAAAATGTTAGCCTTACATTAGACATTACAGAAAAAGGCGCATTAGCACGTGTGGGAGACATTCCACAAGACGATGTGTGTCTGGCGCAAATGGTATGAGGCTCGGTACGAACCATAGACATAGATTAAGGACCTTGCAGACATTGGCCATATTAGAACATAACTAACAAACATATACCGTTAGACATTTACGGGACATTTCAAAATATAAAGGCATTAACGAGCCGGGGGTACGAGGTTAACATTACAGAACATGTGCAGGTTAAAACATGAACGGTGCCATTACGACAAATTGAGCAGGTTTGGACATTACAGACCAATGTGTGGCAGTTAGAGATCAAGAATACAAGCAAAAATGTACATATTAGAAGCAGAATTACGAAAAGGAAGGCCTAATACATTGGTGAGAGCGATGTACAAGCCTTTACAGAGTTTTTGGTAACATTACAGGAGCATGTGCAGATAAGGGTAGGGACATTAGCAGACAATTACACTGTTGTCATAACATTAGAGGGGGGAAGTGACAGTACGTTACCGTAAACAGAGACATACAGTTAGTCACACTTACAAGACATTGCAGTTGGAAGCACAAATACAGACAAATTACAGTTAGATACTTGAGAACAAGTCAATATACATTATAGACATTAAACAGCGCATTCACAAAGTGATAGAGAACATTACAGACCATTACAGTTAAGACATTACCAGCCATTACAGTAAATGAGAACTACTCGAAGAAAGAACAACAGGGCGCCATTGTAACAGTTACACACAATTACAGAGGCGTTGAACGGAGTGTACAAAAGACATGTACAGTTAGACTAACGACATGTGAGGCCAGTTATACATTACGTGCCATTTAGCAGGGTTAATACAACATTACAAGCGCAAACCATTCCAGATTGACCTTACAGACGCAAATACAGTTTAGAAAGGGAGCGATACAAAACTAACAATTAGCAGAATTTAGACATTACAGAGCATGAGCAGTGGTGAAACAGTATACAAGTATAGAACATCAACCAGACAAGTGTGCAGAATATAGAGCATTACGAACAGTCCAATGTTATCCATAGACAGCATTACATTGAACATTAGGAGGCCGCAGCGCAGTGCAGTGGGGTAGACATTGAGCAGCATGGTACCGTTGAGAAACCTTAGCAAAGGGCATTGCAGTTATAAACTTTCGAGCCATTAGCGTGGGAGCAGTTGCAGGAGGTTATAGCATTACAAGCCATTGACAGTTATAAGACAACTATACCATGACAATTAGCATTCGGACAAATAATACAGGACACATATAACATTATAGTGACGCATGTAGCAGAGCCTTTAGCGAGTGGGTGGGGAACAATATCCAGGTGTGAGGGGGCAATACCAGAACATTACAGTGTCGACCAGTCCTCGCCATTGCTGGTTGACAACTTTACAGGACAATATGAGAGTATAAAGGACATTACAGACCTTGAACAGTTAAGACATACATTTAGGCATAACAAGAGCATTACAGTGTAGAAGCCGGTACGAAGTGTCGCAGAACAGTTAGACATTACAGACCATTTACAGTAGACAAATACAGGAGCATTGAAATGACAAGTTTAGACATATAACGAGACGAGGTTTCGGGTCTAGACCGAGTTTGACAGGACGGTACCGTGTAAACAACATTAACAAGTTCATCAATAAACAACATTGACATTAGGACATTAACAGACATTACAGTATAGAACATTAGAGAGCATGGTGTGCCAGTTGCGGGAACTACAAGACGGTTAGCAGTTGAGAGCATATAGCGACCCATTACGATAGTAGACTTACGCAGATACAAAGCCATTACAGTTAAGAACATGGTACAGACATTGAAACCGTAAGAACAGTGCAGACTGGTGACAGAGATTACGCATTACAGACATTGCAGTTAAGGACGCATGGACAGACATGCAGTGTAGACACAAAGTACACGCCGCTTAGCACATATTAGGACACAGAATACAGCCAGTACAGTTAGAGCGATGGTACAGCAGTGAGACATTAGAGTTAGCACATTAACAAAGACATTAACAGGTGGTAAACATGGACAGTTAGACATGGACAGGACATGACATTTAGACATTACGCAGCCATACACGTTAGGACAATTACAGACAATTAAGCAGATTGAGAAACGGTGACAGTGAGCATTACAGTAAATAGGACGATGAGGCAGACAGATTGCAGATGTGTGGGACATGGGTAGCAGGGACATTTCAGTTATACCATTAAGTACAAGTGCCATTACAAAGTTGAGGGACATTGAAACAGGCCACTTACAGTTAGACATATAAACAGCCGGTTCAGTTGGACATTACGCTTACAGTTAGACATTACCAGGGCCATTACATGTTGGAACATTAAGGAGAGGCGGATGGGCAGTTAGACATTACAGACCATACAGTTGTAAGACTAAATAACAGAGCCTTAAGAGTTAGAGCATAATCAGGGAACCACTTGCAGTTAGACAAATAATACATACATGCAGTTATAAGCAATTAGCAGAGGCATTGCTGGTGTAGACGATTAAACAGCCTACAGTTAGCATGTACGAGTGCGGTTGTCAGAAGTTGCTAAACATGTACGAGGGGCGCATGGTAACAGACTTACAGTTAGACACAAATATACAACATTGCCAGTTAGCACAACAGCGCATTAACAGTTAGACATTAACCGCACATTACAGTGTTAGAAGACAAGACGATAATACAGCCACATACATGGAGGGACTATATATAGTCAAACAATTAACCAGATTTGACATATAACAATGCCATGAACAAGTTGGTACAAAAAAAAAATTACAATAGCAGTATGTGCAAAAATGTAGGACAGTGGTAACAGAGCATATAGCGAAGGGTAATAATACATGTACAGGCCATGTAGACCGTTTAAGGACATTAACAGAAGTGCATGTTATACGAAGTGTACGGGACAATTACAGCACCATTAGCAAGTTGATCTGGTATAACAGACGATTCCCGTTAGGAGCATAAGATCGCAGGCGCGTGTAAACAGTAGTAGAACGTTACAGACATTCATTAGAGCACTTACATACAATTGGGCCGTAGCGCATTCCCACAACGGCCATTACAGTTAGCCATGTACCCAGTTAGGACAGTACAGAGCATTGCAGGTTAAGGACATTACACATAGCACAGTAATCGAAGTTACAACATGACGACAGTGACAGTTGAACATTACAAGGCCATCTCCCTTTCAATCCCATGAATACAGAGATTAAGACAGTACAGCCAGTAGAAACCGTGGTGGCGCGCCGTCGCAGACGTTTGCAGTTGAATAACATTAGCACAGTATAGCGATTAAGAGAATGTTGGGAGGCCTTACAGACAGTTAGATGTGTAGACATTAAACCGACAGGTTAGCGGTTAGACCATGCAGACATGGGCAGTTTTACACCCATACAGCCGATAATCACGAGTTAGCATTACGAGTACCGTTTCGTGTAGTCTTACAGCCTGTACAGACATGAGCGAGTTAGGACCTACAACATTGGCAAGGTGTAGTCACATTAGCAATGCATTGAGGCAGTGTATAGAACATTGAGCAGCAACATGTAGCACGTTAGGACCGTAATAGCAGCCAATTACACGTTGGAAACACATCGACAGTATCAGTATGGACGATGTCAACGACAATTACCGGGTAATAGAAGGCAATACAATGAACCAAGTAACAGAAGTCTATACAACTTACGACGCACAGGACAGTTATACGATTCATCACTTGCCAGTTCGACAATTAACAAAGACATTAGCAGAATTTAGGGGACATTCGCGATTCCAATGTACACAGTTAGAACGATGCAGATGGCCATTACAGAATACAAGACAACCTTAACGGATAGCCAAATTGACAGTGAGTAAAATACCTAGTGACAGAAATCCGTGAACGGTTATCCGAGTACCAAGCCATTGCACGGTTACACTTACCAGACAGTACAACGTGTTCAGACTTACATTTAGGACATTACGACTTCAGTGTAGACAATAACGCAGCCAAGTAGCAGGTAGACATGTACAATGCCAGTTCAGGGTGGTGAAGCGATATAGGCATACATTACGAGTTGAGAGCATGTGGCAGACAATGTACAGTTAATAGAGACATTACGGCATTGACAGTGTATAACATACATTTTGAGAACATAACATGACATGTGCGAGGGGGTTTAAGACCTTACAACAGTACGCGTAGAGCATGTACAGGCGAACAATTTACAGGTATAGAACATTCCCGGGCCAATATGTCAGGGTTGGAAGTCATTACAGTGCCATGTGCCGTTAGATCCTTAACGAGGGCATGTGCAGTGTTGAGAGCGGGTTAAACACGGCGGCATATTGACAGAGCATTGGCGGTAGAGACATGGTGATCATCCATTAACAAGGTTGACATTGAAACAAAGGTCTGCAAGTTTCATATATACAGGAACATTACGAAAGGCGGTACAGGGTTATAGCAGTTGCGAGACATGTACAGAGATGGAGACATTAACAGTTGAGTGGCATACAGACATTCAAGTTAGACTTACAGACGTTGTCAGTTAAAACATATAACCGAGCAATGGAGTTAAGCATTAAGTGAATCTTACAGTTAGGACCATTACATATTATAAGCATAAACAGACATTACAGTATAGGACAGGTACGGCATGGTTAGACGGATTAGCCATCTCGAGAAACAGACGATATTTCGAATTAGACATGGTTACCGACATTGCGGTGTATAGCATTACAAAGACCATTGAAAGTTAGACGTTACAGCCATTACCGTTAAAAGAACCGTACAGTTAGGCATAACAGACATTACAGTAGCCCTTACTGGACAGGGTGTACAGTTAAGACATTACAGAGCATTTCAGTTAGACGAATTACAGAGAAAACAGAGGTACCAGTGAAGGAGCATTGACGAATGTGCCGTGTACAGTGTTAGTACAGTTACTGGCGCATGTCCAGTACAGAACATGTACAGGACATGCGCGTAGGGGGAACGAGTGGTACAGAAGACATTAACAGGTTACACATAAATAAACAGACATTACAGTTAGACATTACAGACATTCAGTGTGAGCCATTACAGCCATTACAGTTCGGTAGACATTACAGCCATACAGTGGTAGACACATATCACAGAGCTTACAGTTAGACCATATACAGACTTACATTAGACAGTCCAGCCATGACGTATGAGACATTACAGCATTACGAGTTAGACAGTTGTCAGGCAGCCAAAACTGTACAGTTAGGACATAATAAACAGACGGTGATGCAAGGTTAGACATTAAAGACAAATGTACAGTAAGGACAAAATACCGACATGTGTCAAATGCAGTAGACCTTCCAGACGAAGAAGGGGGCTATGAAACAGTTAACATACAGTACAGCAATATACTGTTAGACATTACTGCCCTTAAAGTGACGATTGTAGACAGTGTACGCGCAACATATCACATTTGAGGCAACATTAACAGTGCCATGTAAACCAAAGGGTTAGAACATTAACAGCCATTAACAGTTGGACATTACCGACATTGCAGTTTACATGTGCGAGACAGTACAGTTAGACCTGTCCACGAAAGAAGCGGTAGCAGTTAAGACAATTACCACAAGACAATAGGCATTTAGGGGACGCAAATTAGGGCAGACGGATGTTGGCAGGATATAGACACATTGCCAGACACAATGGAATTCATTTATGACCTTAGAAACAGCGCATATAGAGTTAAGGTGACATTACGACATTGCAGTTAGACTTACAGCATTACAGTTAGACATTACAGTTAGCCATTACAGACATTGCAGTTAGACATACAGGCATTACAGTTAGACATTACAGCCATAACAGCTATAGACAGTACAGCCATTACAGTTAGACATTACAGCCATTACAGTGAGAGGCCAATAGAATCCAAAGCCATTACGAACTGTTGGCCGTTACAGACATTGCAGTTAGACATACCAGACATGCAGGTGTCATTAAGGACACATTACAACAGCCATTTACATTTAGACTTACGAGCAACATGGGTATCAGTAATGGAATACATAAACAGACATTACAGACATATAAACGGAATGTAACAAAAGACATTACAGACATAGCAGTTAGACTTACAGCCATTACAGTGAGAACATTGAACAGACAAAAAATGGCAGTATGTGCGACAGTGGGGACAGACATGTGACAGTAAGTAACCTTACAGCCCTGTACAGTTAGCGCAGATATACATTAGACATATGACGCGGGACCTTGCAGTGTAGACAGGGGTTAGCACAATAGGAAACATTCAGTGTTATAACACATTAGCAAAGGACAATTGCAACAGGGTGTGAAAGACCATTACAAGCTGCGCGGTAGCGAGTAATACAGGGACTTACAGACATTGCAGTTAACATTACAGACATTACATTAGGACAGGTTGACCAAAGTCAACCTTTAAGGAGGTTATACATAGACAGGTCCCAGTTCCGGGAGTAAATCGATATTACAGTACAATTGGCTTTTAACCAATAACAGGTCTCATACAATTGAAACTAGTACTAGGTGGACATGGCATGTGTAGACATTACAGACATTAAGCAGGTTAGAACGATATAAATGACATTACCTTATACCGAATTACAGGCACTAGGTATCGGTGGTGTACGCCTTACGCAAGAAAAAGCCATTGCAGTTGACACGAGTTTGACTGAGCGAGGTGTACGGGTGTTAGACCAAATGGGTAGAATTAGGAGACATTACAGACTTGCAGGGTTAGACATAATTAGACGCCATACAGTTATACATTAGGCGGGTAAAACGTCGCCATTGCCGAGTGATTCAGAAGCATTAGACGTACAGTAGCAGGTTGGACAGAAAATAAAAAAAACAGTAGTCACAAAGTGGGTGACAAGTTATACAACATTCAGGGCATTGACAGTTAGAAGCTTACGTGTAACAAAGTAAGCAGACGGTTTGCGTTCGACATTAGCAGACACAGTACAGGTAGACAATATACGAAGTGACATGAGCAGTATAAGACTTACCAAGCCGGGGTTGAGGGGGCGAGAATATAAGACCATTACGCCATGGTACAGTTAATACATTGAAAAAACAGAAAACGGTGGCGTTAACATTACAGGAACCAGGTACCAATAAACAATTGCAGGTTTACAGGACATTATACTCCCTGTACAAGTTGTAGACCATTACAACATTGGCAGTTAGGGCGATGTGCCATGACAAATTACAGATTAGACAGGTGTACGAGTACTGGTACATTGTAGGGTAAACAAATATAAACGTTTGGGCATAGACAACATTAGGGTAGGCAGTGGTAGACCATTTAAAATACCTAATGGCAAGTTAGAGACATATAGGCAGCCTAGAGAGTGTAGACAGTTCCCATGACGCGGTACAGTTTTAGCACCTTCAGACAGTTAAACCATAACAGAATAGCAGTTCGACATAATACAGAACCTGTCAGTATAGACAAATTAGCTCCAGTGAGTTAGACATTAGGACAGGTGTCAAGTTGTAGACATTACAGACGATTGTAACTTTAGAACATGACAGACATTACGTTAGACATAAATAACGTTAGAAAACATAACGAGGTCAGTTGTACAGTGTAAAGAAACAATTACAAGTGACATTACGTTTAGACATTACGACATTGGCGTAATTCGACATTTACAGACATTGACGTTAGACATTCGCAAGCCATTACAGTTAAGGTGACAGTGTGCCCGCCATTACAGTTAGCATTGACCAAAGACATTCAGTAAACGACATTCCAGGACCTTACAGTTACACATTACAAGACAACATATGCAGTTAGACATAATAACAGCATTGCAGTTAAGACATTCGCGAGTGCCCATTATACGTTAGACATGATACACAAGCATTCACAGGTTAAGAACCAGTGACAACCGTAGAACAGTGGATGAGTTAGACCATACGCGGCCTGTACAGTTAGAACGATTAACAGTTAGACAGTAGCGCGGGCGATTACTAGGGTTACGGACCGATGGACAAAGCCATTACCGTGTAACGGTACGCAGCAGTGTGCAGTATGACAGTTGAGGCAAATCCCGGTACAGGGTTAGACATTGGACCAACCTTGGGCAGTGAATTAATGACATACAGACACAAATAGGGCATATAATAGAACATTAGCGCAGCGCATTACGCGTGTAGAACATTACATGCCATACAGTTAGACATTACAGCTGAAAAGCCATTACATGTTTGTGACATGTACAGCCGTAGTACAACATTTAAGAAACAACTTACAGCCATTAGCGTTGGGACATGTACGGAAGCAATTGAAACAGGTATAGTACATTAAGAGCGGGGACAGTAACGTTAAGGAGGGAAAGGAAAGAAGAGGGGACATGATCCCAGACATATAGCCTGTGTAAGACATACGAGACATTAGCATATACCATTACAAAGACATTAGCAGTTGAGAAAATTACGAGGTACATGATGCAGTAGACATTAACAAGCCATTACGAGGGGTATGACAGTTACAGAACGTATGCAGTGTTCGACAAGTACAGCCAAGTACAAAAAGGCGCGAAAAATACAGTGTAGGTCACATTACAGTACTTGCAGTAGACAATAACCAGCCAAATAAACAGTTAGAAACATTACAAGCCATTACAAGTTAACATTACAAAGCCATTAACAGTAAGTTAAGAACATTAGCAAAGCCAGTACAGGTTTGTACATTGACAAAAAAGAGCGCATACTGATTGGTGCCGATTAAGCAAGACATTGCAGTTAGACCTTACAACAGGAGTTGGCAGGTTGAGGACCCAGTTCAGCCTTAACCAGGATGTGTGAACATTACCAGACATTGTGCGGAAGTGTGGAGTACATTGACAGACATTACAGCCAGATCCATTTGCTAGGCCGGTACAAGCAGCATTACATGGTTAGTCATTCCCAGGCCCGTGTACAGTTAGGAAACATTACAGCACCATTGCAAGTTCAGAGGCCATTAACGACACTTGCAGGTGTCTACATAATACAGGCCTGGTACAGGTGTAGCCATGTGACCAGAAATTGGAGGACGATTAGCAGACAATTATGTGCGAAGAAAAATTATGGACCTTACGAGCTAGGACCATATAAAGAGTTAGGCGATACAGACCATATACCGTTCGACATTAACAGCCATTACAGTTAGCAAAACATAATAGACAGTTACTTACGGACAGGCCATTACAGTATTGGACAATTACAGGTCCTTACAAGTTAGACATGGACAAGCAGAGGAGCTTACAGAGGTGATATACATTACAAGACATGTAAACGAAGTTTAGACATTAAACATCGACAATAGCACGTTAGCATATACAGACATTAGCAGTATAGACAGGTGTCGCCAAGCCAAGTACAAATTAAGACATGATCCAGTACATTGCAGTTAGAACCATGTAACGAAAGGGCCATGTACAGTAGACATGAAGTTGGCGACATTAAGCAAGACCTGTGCTGTTGTAGACAAATAAACAGCCAAAATCAGATAAGAAACACAATTACAGAACCATTTAACAGTTAGAAGCATGTAACTCCCTTACAGATTGGTGGTAGGCGTACATAGCATTGCCAGTATAGAGCATGTGAACAGCGCTTGACGCGGGTGAGAACATTACAACATTAACCGTTTAGACCATTACACCCATGTCACAGTGGTTATCGACAATTACCAGGACGATTGCAGTGGAATAAAGTACTTACAGCATAAATACAGGTTAGTACATTTACCCGATAGAAAGTATAGACATTACCCATAACCATTCAGGTTAGGACATTACAGACACTTACATTGAAAGCATGTACGAACCATTACAAGTTCGTGACATTGCGAAGAGCCATTGAAGCGAGTTACACGCATTCCGGACTTACAGTTAGACAATTACAGTTTAACATTCACGACATTGCATTAGGTGGACACATTACAGCCACCAAGTACCGATAGACATTACGACAAGACCATTACAGTATGGACAGTGTACAGAGCCTGGTAACAGTTTAGACTTAAACAACAAATCACAATTGACGTTAAAAACATACAGCATTACAGTTAGACCTACAATTAGGGACTCAGCGACTAAATATAGCGGTTAGGGGCACGAAAAGTAACATAGGCGAGTACGTTAGATCTGACTATCGACATTGCGTTATGACATGTACGCGGACAACTTGGATGCAGTTAGACTATTACAGCTAGACAGGTTAGACATTACACGTGCAGACATGTACCGCCGCGTAGGGACAGTTAGACTAGTATCAGCATATACAGTGACAGTTGCTTTAAGACCTTAAACAGCATGTAGCAGTTAGACTTGACAGAATTAGCATTAGACCTACGAGCATTGCAGTGAGACATACAGCCATACTGACAGTTACACGTGGTACAGAATGCCCTTACAGGGCTACTTACAGCTTGCAGTTAGACATTTAGCAGACATTGCAGTTCGCATTACCGACATGGCCAGTTTGACATATGACAGACCTTGCCGTTGTAGACATTACGTGACAGTGCTCTAGGTCATTACAGACATGTGACAGTTAGCCATTCCAGTTAAAGCATTACAGCACATTGACCGTTAGAACATACAGACCATGCCAGTACAGTTAGACATTAAACACAGCCAACATTACGAGGTTAGCTGTCCATGACATTACAGTTAGACATTACCGCCATTGCAGTAGTACATCAGCATGGACATTACAGAGACGTACGACATTGCAGGTGTAGAGCCCTACAGACAGTGACATATGTAGACAATATACAGACCATTACAGTTACACGCTTATCAGTTGGACAAATAGATACAAGCGCAGAATTACAGTTTGGACCATTACGACGCCATTGCGGTTTGGACATTACAAGCAGTCATTAGACAGGGGACAGACATAAGCAGTAGACATTACAGACAGTGCAGTTACGAGCATACACATTGCAGTTTCGACATTACAGTTAGACATTACAGCCATTGCGTTAGACATTACAGCCATTCCAGTTAACATTCCAGAGACATTACAGTTTAGACATTACATGCATAGCAGTTAGACATTACAGTTACATTGATCAGTTAGACATTACCAGGCCATTACAGTTTAGTAGCATTACAGCGCATACAGTTAGACATTACAGCCATTACAGTTGCTAGCATTACAGAACATTGCCGTACAATAGACATTACACATTGCAGTGACTTACAGTTTACAGTTACATTGACAGTAATAGACATTACAGGCATTACAGTTACATACAGCCATACAGTTAGACATTACAGACATTGCAGTTAGACATTACAGACATTACAGTTAGACATTACCGCCATTGCAGTTAGACATTACAGCCATTACAGTTAGACATTACAGACATTACAGTTAGACATTACAGACATTACAGTTAGACATTACAGCCATTACAGTTAGACATTACAGCCATTACAGTTAGCACAGTACATGACATTAGCAGTTAGACATTACAGACTTACAGTTAGCATACAGCATTACAGTTAGACATTACAGCCATTACAGTTAGACATTACAGCCATTACAGTTGACGTACGCATTACAGTTAGACATTACAGTTAGACATTACAGCCATTACAGTTAGACATTACAGCATTACCGTTTAGACATTACAGACATTGCAGTTATACATTACAGACATTGCAGTTAGACATTACAGACATTACAGTTAGACATTACAGACATTACAGTTAGACATTACAGACATTACAGTTAGACATTACAGACATTACAGTTAGACATTACAGACATTGCAGTTAGACATTACAGACATTACAGTTAGACATTACAGTTAGACATTACAGCCATTACAGTTAGACATTACAGCCATTACAGTTAGACATTACAGACATTACAGTTAGACATTACAGCCATTACAGTTAGACATTACAGACATTACAGTTAGACATTACAGCCATTACAGTTAGACATTACAGCCATTACAGTTAGACATTACAGACATTACAGTTAGACATTACAGCCATTACAGTTAGACATTACAGACATTGCAGTTAGACATTACAGACATTACAGTTAGACATTACAGTTACATTAGCAGCATTACAGTTAGACATTACAGCCATTACAGTTAGACATTACAGACATTACAGTTAGACATTACAGACATTGCAGTTAGACATTACAGACATTGCAGTTAGACATTACAGACATTACAGTTAGACATTACAGACATTGCAGTTAGACATTACAGACATTACAGTCAGACATTACAGTTAGACATTACAGACATTACAGTTAGACATTACAGACATTGCAGTTAGACATTACAGACATTACAGTTAGACATTACAGACATTACAGTTAGACATTACAGTTAGACATTACAGCCATTACAGTTAGACATTACAGACATTACAGTTAGACATTACAGACATTACAGTTAGACATTACAGACATTACAGTTAGACATTACAGACATTGCAGTTAGACATTACAGACATTACAGTTAGACATTACAGTTAGACATTACAGACATTACAGTTAGACATTACAGACATTACAGTTAGACATTACAGACATTGCAGTTAGACATTACAGACATTACAGTTAGACATTACAGCCATTACAGTTAGACATTACAGCCATTACAGTTAGACATTACAGACATTGCAGTTAGACATTACAGACATTACAGACATTACAGTTAGACATTACAGACATTACAGTTAGACATTACAGACATTACAGTTAGACATTACAGGCATTACAGTTAGACATTACAGACATTGCAGTTAGACATTACAGCCATTACAGTTAGACATTACAGACATTACAGTTAGACATTACAGGCATTACAGACATTACAGTTAGACATTACAGACATTACAGTTAGACATTACAGCCATTACAGTTAGACATTACAGCATTGCAGTTAGACATTACAGACATTACAGTTAGACTTACAGCCATTACAGTTAGACATTACAGACATTACAGTTAGACATTACAGACATTACAGTTAGACATTACAGCCATTACAGTTAGACATTACAGACATTACAGTTAGACATTACAGACATTACAGTTAGACATTACAGACATTACAGTTAGACATTACAGACATTGCAGTTAGACATTACAGACATTACAGTTAGACATTACAGACATTGCAGTTAGACATTACAGCCATTACAGTTAGACATTACAGACATTGCAGTTAGACATTACAGACATTACAGTTAGACATTACAGACATTGCAGTTAGACATTACAGACATTACAGTTAGACATTACAGCCATTACAGTTAGACATTACAGCCATTACAGTTAGACATTACAGACATTGCAGTTAGACATTACAGACATTACAGTTAGACATTACAGACATTACAGTTAGACATTACAGACATTACAGTTAGACATTACAGCCATTACAGTTAGACATTACAGACATTGCAGTTAGACATTACAGACATTACAGTTAGACATTACAGACATTACAGTTAGACATTACAGCCATTACAGTTAGACATTACAGACATTACAGTTAGACATTACAGACATTGCAGTTAGACATTACAGCCATTACAGTTAGACATTACAGCCTTACAGTTAGACATTACAGACATTACAGTTAGACATTACAGACATTACAGTTAGACATTACAGACATTACAGTTAGACATTACAGCCATTACAGTTAGACATTACAGACATTGCAGTTAGACATTACAGACATTACAGTTAGACATTACAGCCATTACAGTTAGACATTACAGACATTACAGTTAGACATTACAGACATTACAGTTAGACATTACAGACATTACAGTTAGACATTACAGACATTGCAGTTAGACATTACAGACATTACAGTTAGACATTACAGGCATTACAGTTAGACATTACAGACATTACAGTTAGACATTACAGCCATTACAGTTAGACATTACAGACATTGCAGTTAGACATTACAGCCATTACAGTTAGACATTACAGCCATTACAGTTGGACATTACAGACATTGCAGTTAGACATTACAGACATTACAGTTAGACATTACAGCCATTACAGTTAGACATTACAGACATTGCAGTTAGACATTACAGACATTACAGTTAGACATTACAGACATTGCAGTTAGACATTACAGACATTACAGTTAGACATTACAGACATTACAGTTAGACATTACAGCCATTACAGTTAGACATTACAGACATTGCAGTTAGACATTACAGACATTACAGTTAGACATTACAGACATTGCAGTTAGACATTACAGACATTACAGTTAGACATTACAGACATTACAGTTAGACATTACAGACATTACAGTTAGACATTACAGACATTGCAGTTAGACATTACAGACATTACAGTTAGACATTACAGTTAGACATTACAGACATTACAGTTAGACATTACAGCCATTACAGTTAGACATTACAGACATTGCAGTTAGACATTACAGACATTACAGTTAGACATTACAGACATTACAGTTAGACATTACAGACATTGCAGTTAGACATTACAGGCATTACAGTTAGACATTACAGTTAGACATTACAGACATTGCAGTTAGACATTACAGACATTACAGTTAGACATTACAGCCATTACAGTTAGACATTACAGCCATTACAGTTAGACATTACAGACATTGCAGTTAGACATTACAGACATTACAGTTAGACATTACAGACATTACAGTTAGACATTACAGACATTACAGTTAGACATTACAGCCATTACAGTTAGACATTACAGACATTACAGTTAGACATTACAGACATTACAGTTAGACATTACAGACATTGCAGTTAGACATTACAGCCATTACAGTTAGACATTACAGACATTACAGTTAGACATTACAGACATTACAGTTAGACATTACAGACATTACAGTTAGACATTACAGCCATTACAGTTAGACATTACAGACATTGCAGTTAGACATTACAGACATTACAGTTAGACATTACAGACATTGCAGTTAGACATTACAGACATTACAGTTAGACATTACAGCCATTACAGTTAGACATTACAGACATTACAGTTAGACATTACAGACATTACAGTTAGACATTACAGACATTGCAGTTAGACATTACAGCCATTACAGTTAGACATTACAGCCATTACAGTTAGACATTACAGCCATTACAGTTAGACATTACAGACATTGCAGTTAGACATTACAGGCATTACAGTTAGACATTACAGTTAGACATTACAGCCATTACAGTTAGACATTACAGCCATTACAGTTAGACATTACAGACATTGCAGTTAGACATTACAGACATTACAGTTAGACATTACAGACAGTACAGTTAGACATTACAGACATTACAGTTAGACATTACAGACATTGCAGTTAGACATTACAGACATTACAGTTAGACATTACAGCCATTACAGTTAGACATTACAGACATTGCAGTTAGACATTACAGACATTACAGTTAGACATTACAGACATTGCAGTTAGACATTACAGCCATTACAGTTAGACATTACAGACATTACAGTTAGACATTACAGCCATTACAGTTAGACATTACAGACATTGCAGTTAGACATTACAGCCATTACAGTTAGACATTACAGTTAGACATTACAGCCATTACAGTTAGACATTACAGCCATTACAGTTAGACATTACAGACATTGCAGTTAGACATTACAGACATTACAGTTAGACATTACAGACATTACAGTTAGACATTACAGACATTACAGTTAGACATTACAGACATTACAGTTAGACATTACAGACATTGCAGTTAGACATTACAGACATTACAGTTAGACATTACAGTTAGACATTACAGGCATTACAGTTAGACATTACAGCCATTACAGTTAGACATTACAGACATTACAGTTAGACATTACAGCCATTACAGTTAGACATTACAGACATTGCAGTTAGACATTACAGACATTACAGTTAGACATTACAGCCATTACAGTTAGACATTACAGACATTACAGTTAGACATTACAGACATTACAGTTAGACATTACAGCCATTACAGTTAGACATTACAGACATTGCAGTTAGACATTACAGACATTACAGTTAGACATTACAGACATTGCAGTTAGACATTACAGACATTACAGTTAGACATTACAGGCATTACAGTTAGACATTACAGACATTGCAGTTAGACATTACAGACATTACAGTTAGACATTACAGACATTGCAGTTAGACATTACAGCCATTACAGTTAGACATTACAGACATTGCAGTTAGACATTACAGACATTACAGTTAGACATTACAGACATTGCAGTTAGACATTACAGACATTACAGTTAGACATTACAGTTAGACATTACAGCCATTACAGTTAGACATTACAGCCATTACAGTTAGACATTACAGACATTGCAGTTAGACATTACAGACATTGCAGTTAGACATTACAGTCATTACAGTTAGACATTACAGACATTGCAGTTAGACATTACAGGCATTACAGTTAGACATTACAGTTAGACATTACAGACATTGCAGTTAGACATTACAGACATTACAGTTAGACATTACAGCCATTACAGTTAGACATTACAGCCATTACAGTTAGACATTACAGACATTACAGTTAGACATTACAGGCATTACAGTTAGACATTACAGACATTGCAGTTAGACATTACAGACATTACAGTTAGACATTACAGCCATTACAGTTAGACATTACAGACATTACAGTTAGACATTACAGACATTACAGTTAGACATTACAGACATTGCAGTTAGACATTACAGACATTACAGTTAGACATTACAGCCATTACAGTTAGACATTACAGCGATTACAGTTAGACATTACAGACATTACAGTTAGACATTACAGCCATTACAGTTAGACATTACAGACATTGCAGTTAGACATTACAGACATTACAGTTAGACATTACAGACATTACAGTTAGACATTACAGACATTACAGTTAGACATTACAGACATTACAGTTAGACATTACAGACATTACAGTTAGACATTACAGACATTACAGTTAGACATTACAGACATTGCAGTTAGACATTACAGCCATTACAGTTAGACATTACAGACATTGCAGTTAGACATTACAGACATTACAGTTAGACATTACAGACATTGCAGTTAGACATTACAGGCATTACAGTTAGACATTACAGTTAGACATTACAGACATTACAGTTAGACATTACAGCCATTACAGTTAGACATTACAGACATTGCAGTTAGACATTACAGACATTACAGTTAGACATTACAGACATTACAGTTAGACATTACAGACATTACAGTTAGACATTACAGACATTGCAGTTAGACATTACAGACATTGCAGTTAGACATTACAGCCATTACAGTTAGACATTACAGACATTGCAGTTAGACATTACAGACATTACAGTTAGACATTACAGACATTACAGTTAGACATTACAGCCATTACAGTTAGACATTACAGACATTACAGTTAGACATTACAGACATTACAGTTAGACATTACAGACATTGCAGTTAGACATTACAGGCATTACAGTTAGACATTACAGTTAGACATTACAGCCATTACAGTTAGACATTACAGCCATTACAGTTAGACATTACAGACATTGCAGTTAGACATTACAGACATTACAGTTAGACATTACAGCCATTACAGTTAGACATTACAGACATTACAGACAGACATTACAGTTAGACATTACAGACATTGCAGTTAGACATTACAGACATTACAGTTAGACATTACAGTTAGACATTACAGCCATTACAGTTAGACATTACAGACATTACAGTTAGACATTACAGACATTGCAGTTAGACATTACAGCCATTACAGTTAGACATTACAGTTAGACATTACAGACATTACAGTTAGACATTACAGACATTACAGTTAGACATTACAGACATTACAGTTAGACATTACAGCCATTACAGTTAGACATTACAGACATTACAGTTAGACATTACAGCCATTACAGTTAGACATTACAGCCATTACAGTTAGACATTACAGACATTACAGTTAGACATTACAGACATTACAGTTAGACATTACAGCCATTACAGTTAGACATTACAGACATTACAGTTAGACATTACAGACATTACAGTTAGACATTACAGACATTGCAGTTAGACATTACAGACATTACAGTTAGACATTACAGCATTACAGTTAGACATTACAGACATTGCAGTTAGACATTACAGACATTACAGTTAGACATTACAGACATTGCAGTTAGACATTACAGCCATTACAGTTAGACATTACAGACATTGCAGTTAGACATTACAGACATTACAGTTAGACATTACAGACATTGCAGTTAGACATTACAGACATTACAGTTAGACATTACAGTTAGACATTACAGCCATTACAGTTAGACATTACAGCCATTACAGTTGGACATTACAGACATTGCAGTTAGACATTACAGACATTACAGTTAGACATTACAGACATTACAGTTAGACATTACAGACATTGCAGTTAGACATTACAGCCATTACAGTTAGACATTACAGTTAGACATTACAGACATTACAGTTAGACATTACAGACATTACAGTTAGACATTACAGCCATTACAGTTAGACATTACAGCCATTACAGTTAGACATTACAGACATTGCAGTTAGACATTACAGACATTACAGTTAGACATTACAGACATTGCAGTTAGACATTACAGACATTGCAGTTAGACATTACAGGCATTACAGTTAGACATTACAGCCATTACAGTTAGACATTACAGCCATTACAGTTGGACATTACAGACATTGCAGTTAGACATTACAGACATTACAGTTAGACATTACAGCCATTACAGTTAGACATTACAGACATTACAGTTAGACATTACAGACATTACAGTTAGACATTACAGCCATTACAGTTAGACATTACAGACATTGCAGTTAGACATTACAGACATTACAGTTAGACATTACAGACATTACAGTTAGACATTACAGACATTGCAGTTAGACATTACAGCCATTACAGTTAGACATTACAGACATTGCAGTTAGACATTACAGCCATTACAGACATTACAGTTAGACATTACAGACATTGCAGTTAGACATTACAGCCATTACAGTTAGACATTACAGACATTGCAGTTAGACATTACAGACATTACAGTTAGACATTACAGACATTGCAGTTAGACATTACAGACATTACAGTTAGACATTACAGTTAGACATTACAGCCATTACAGTTAGACATTACAGCCATTACAGTTGGACATTACAGACATTGCAGTTAGACATTACAGACATTACAGTTAGACATTACAGACATTACAGTTAGACATTACAGCCATTACAGTTAGACATTACAGACATTACAGTTAGACATTACAGACATTGCAGTTAGACATTACAGCCATTACAGTTAGACA
This sequence comes from Sander lucioperca, assembly GCF_008315115.2. Lineage (NCBI taxonomy): Eukaryota > Metazoa > Chordata > Actinopteri > Perciformes > Percidae > Sander > Sander lucioperca. Next base: position 34,275,239 of record NC_050173.1, read on the forward strand.
TTACAGACATTGCAGTTAGACATTACAGCCATTACAGACATTACAGTTAGACATTACAGACATTACAGTTAGACATTACAGCCATTACAGTTAGACATTACAGACATTGCAGTTAGACATTACAGACATTACAGTTAGACATTACAGACATTGCAGTTAGACATTACAGCCATTACAGTTAGACATTACAGTTAGACATTACAGCCATTACAGTTAGACATTACAGCCATTACAGTTAGACATTACAGACATTGCAGTTAGACATTACAGACATTACAGTTAGACATTACAGACATTACAGTTAGACATTACAGACATTACAGTTAGACATTACAGACATTACAGTTAGACATTACAGACATTGCAGTTAGACATTACAGACATTACAGTTAGACATTACAGTTAGACATTAAAGACATTACAGTTAGACATTACAGACATTAGTTAGACATTACAGCCATTACAGTTGGACATTACAGACATTGCAGTTAGACATTACAGACATTACAGTTAGACATTACAGACATTACAGTTAGACATTACAGACATTACAGTTAGACATTACAGACATTGCAGTTAGACATTACAGACATTGCAGTTAGACATTACAGCCATTACAGTTAGACATTACAGCCATTACAGTTAGACATTACAGACATTACAGTTAGACATTACAGACATTACAGTTAGACATTACAGCCATTACAGTTAGACATTACAGACATTACAGACATTACAGTTAGACATTACAGACATTGCAGTTAGACATTACAGACATTACAGTTAGACATTACAGACATTACAGTTAGACATTACAGACATTGCAGTTAGACATTACAGACATTACAGTTAGACATTACAGCCATTACAGTTAGACATTACAGACATTGCAGTTAGACATTACAGACATTACAGTTAGACATTACAGCCATTACAGTTAGACATTACAGACATTGCAGTTAGACATTACAGACATTACAGTTAGACATTACAGACATTACAGTTAGACATTACAGACATTACAGTTAGACATTACAGACATTACAGTTAGACATTACAGCCATTACAGTTAGACATTACAGACATTACAGTTAGACATTACAGACATTACAGTTAGACATTACAGACATTACAGTTAGACATTACAGCCATTACAGTTAGACATTACAGACATTACAGACATTACAGTTAGACATTACAGACATTGCAGTTAGACATTACAGACATTACAGTTAGACATTACAGACATTACAGTTAGACATTACAGACATTACAGTTAGACATTACAGACATTACAGTTAGACATTACAGACATTACAGTTAGACATTACAGCCATTACAGTTAGACATTACAGACATTACAGTTAGACATTACAGACATTGCAGTTAGACATTACAGACATTACAGTTAGACATTACAGCCATTACAGTTAGACATTACAGACATTACAGTTAGACATTACAGCCATTACAGTTAGACATTACAGCCATTACAGTTAGACATTACAGACATTACAGTTAGACATTACAGCCATTACAGTTAGACATTACAGCCATTACAGTTAGACATTACAGACATTGCAGTTAGACATTACAGACATTACAGTTAGACATTACAGACATTACAGTTAGACATTACAGACATTACAGTTAGACATTACAGACATTACAGTTAGACATTACAGACATTACAGTTAGACATTACAGCCATTACAGTTAGACATTACAGACATTACAGACATTACAGTTAGACATTACAGACATTGCAGTTAGACATTACAGACATTACAGTTAGACATTACAGCCATTACAGTTAGACATTACAGACATTACAGTTAGACATTACAGCCATTACAGTTAGACATTACATGCATTACAGTTAGACATTACAGACATTACAGTTAGACATTACAGCCATTACAGTTAGACATTACAGCCATTACAGTTGGACATTACAGACATTGCAGTTAGACATTACAGACATTACAGTTAGACATTACAGACATTACAGTTAGACATTACAGACATTACAGTTAGACATTACAGCCATTACAGTTAGACATTACAGACATTGCAGTTAGACATTACAGACATTGCAGTTAGACATTACAGACATTACAGTTAGACATTACAGACATTGCAGTTAGACATTACAGACATTGCAGTTAGACATTACAGACATTACAGTTAGACATTACAGACATTACAGTTAGACATTACAGACATTGCAGTTAGACATTACAGACATTACAGTTAGACATTACAGACATTACAGTTAGACATTACAGGCATTACAGACATTACAGTTAGACATTACAGACATTACAGTTAGACATTACAGACATTACAGTTAGACATTAAAGACATTATAGTTAGACATTACACATAGACATTATCTATAAAATATCAGAAAGTAGGGAAATTGTTTGTTACATCCGACCATTACTGCAAAAGGACAGGATAGTTTACTATCACATAAGACGAAGAAAAACCTTTTAAGAGACCGAACCAGCAAATGTTTGGTATTTTTTTTATAAAAGATGACTGAGACAATTATTAAATTATTAAAACAGTTGCTATTTGATTTTTCCGTTGACTAACTTATCCATTAATTAATTAATCATTTCAGCTTAGAAATATTGTTCAATTTATGTATTTTTTCGGCAGCTAGTTACGTTGCAGATTCAGACGTACTAATTACAACATACAAAACACGTGATTAGTATATATAATATGATGCATTTTTATATATTAAACAAATAAAAACAACAAAAAAACTTTCTTTAAGTAAAGCTTTTATCAATATTGTGGTGTTACTAATTTTGCTTAAAGGTCCAGTGTGTAACGTGTTTAATTGTTCATTATCAAAATTTGTGTTGCCAGTTCACAAACTTGTCCTTTTTCATGAATATTTACCACCACCATCAATTCCAAGTATTCCTTTTAGCTTGAAATTTTACATTTGCATTCGCATGAACTGGGGTAGAAGCTCCATATTCATGCGCCATCTTGAAATACATTAGTCGGTAAGGGACATACAGGACATACTGCTCCACCTTTCGTTTTTTCGCTGTCACATGATAAACTCACAGGTGCTGCTAATGCTGCTAATGGGTATCGTAGCTTCCCGGCCCCGGCAAGTTTGAAGAAGGAAACATGGAGGCCCACACGTATTCAAATTCCAAATTTCAGGAACAGGAGTCTTCTTCTTCGCCCAGAAAAAGAAAAAGTATATTGAAAAGAGCAAGAGACCGGCTTTTTGAAACGTGAAGGCTACCGTAGCTGTAATACGTACTTTGAACTGCGTGGTGCGAGAGAGTTTATTGCGATATATGACCTCCACATTGGACCTTTAAGTAAAGGATTTGAACACTTTCCACTGCTTGTCTCTTCTTGTCACGGCATGGTTGTGTAAATAGTCATCATCTTAAATAAATGTGGTCCAGGACAAAGTTAATATTTCTACCTCCTGCAGACACCTTTATAAGAATCTCTCACTGCTGCCAGAGTCAGCAATCTAGATTTAAATTTTCAACCGCACCTACTTGATAGTCCAGTGCGGGTGTTCATCAGAGGCATAAATGTAAACTGAAGATGGTGGAATATGCTCAGCAAATATATTTAAATATATCAGTTTAATCTTGCATTACAATAATCAGAGATCGTCAAATCAGTCTTCCACTCACACCAGCTGTCACACTGAACTGCAATTTCATGTCTCAGCCACAGACCAGTTTCCCTGAGGCAAGAATGTGTGTGTGTGTGTGTGTGACCATCCAGTCACATTTATAAAAACAGAAAATCTTCACATTAGTCTGTTCTCATTAACACATCGCCCAATTACTGAGCAGCACAATTTAAACAAACTAAAAGTGAAATGGCACACACAGTTCCAGGGACTTCTCTGCTGTTGACGGCTGATACATTTAATAAAAATTTGTAATTCTAGATTACTCCTATGCATTAGTCGTTACCTGTGCTGCATTTTTTACACACATTGTTGTTTCCGTTGTTGGTTATATTCACCATCCTTCATGTTACAGAACACACTATAATGTTTTCTTTTTCAACTCTAACTGAGCAGAAATTTAAAATATACTCACATTTATCGTTGTATAGAGAATAGAGATCTTGGCCATGACTGACATAACTAAAAAAGCAGGTTTCATAGAAGAACGAAACTAAGCATAAAATCAGTGTACCTGCTAAGCAAGTTAGTAAACGTTACTCCTTACAAGTGGGTTTTTAAGAAAAAATAAACTTGAGAAGAACTGAATAAGTCTGTTGCCACTTTTATGTGTCCTTTTTTACAAAGCTAAAAGATAAGAGCATTTTCTGCCGTTTCCCTTTATGTGTGCGTCTCTTAAGAGGGACACAGCTTTGCCACAATTTAGAAAAAGTCAGTGATAAGATTTCTTTGTATTATTAATAGTCTTGAGAGATAAAAGCATTAGAGGGGATATGACTTAACATGCTTATGTAGCTCAGTGCAAATTCTTTCAGGAAGACCTAACAAATAATCAGTCTCTCCTAAAGGGAATCAGCATTTGAGGCGCTCTCCTTCTGATAATCCAATCAGGAACGGCCAAAGATTCCATAGGCCAATCACAGCATCACAACACTGTTTTAAAAGCGCTTCTCTCCCTGTGCTATCAGCTGTCATTTCAGAAAGGTGTCGTCCCTCCTCCTCCCCTTCCACCTCCCGTCCTACGATTCTACGGCTGTCGCTCCAGTGCCCCCTCGGTCTGGTCTTCCGGCCCTTCTCCACCGCCACCGGTGTCTGGATTCCATCGGGGGGTTACATCATGGTTCCCTACCCCTATATAAAATGTATTACAGTTTTTTCTGATTGCTTAAGCGCTAATCGTGAATCTTGTAGCACAATTTCTAAAACTATTAATACATATAGCAAAACCACTCACTGAGTTTGCAAAACTAAAAGCACAAACACTGCTTTGCACTCATTTTGCAATTTTGTAACACACACTTTGCAAAACTGTAGGCACAATTCACAGCACAACACTCTTTTTGCAGAACTTTAAACACAACTCTGTGCTTACACTCAATTACCACATTTCCAACACACTACTAGCAAAATTATACACATGTATGGCTATCATTAACACTATTTTGCCAACTGTCTGGCACACATTCACATGTGAAAACTGTTTTAGATAATTAGTTCACTTTGCAATCAGCCTAAGCACTATAAATAAGCCACAGGTAAGCTGTCTGTGTGGAGTACAATGGAAGGAGCAGTAAGAGTGAGAAGAGTGAGAATCAGAGGAGGCCGAGGAAGAGGACGAGGATGTGGACGTGGAGTTGAAGAAGTTGGAGGGAGAGGACATGGACTTGAAGAAGCGAGAGGGTTAGAGGAAGTTAGAGGAAGAGGACAAGGAGGAGCAAGAAGAGGACGAGGAGGGGAAAGAGGAAGGGTAAGAAGAGTAAGAAATAGAATAACTGATGACATCAGAGCTACAGTAGTGGACCATGTCATCAACCATGGGATGACCCTGAGAGAAGCTGGCCAACGCGTTCAGCCTAATTTGAGCCGCTACACTGTGGCAAGCATCATTAGGACATTTCGAAATGAGAATCGGTAAGTACTTTGTAGCACTGCCATACTCTAATGAGAAACACACATGACATGCTCACTGTTCAGAGACCAGAGCATACCCGATATGTCATCATATGGGACAATGTAAGTTTCCATAGGGCTGCTTTGGTCCGCAATTGGTTTACGGACCACCCATTCTTCATGGCACTCAACCTCCCTCCATACTCTCCATTCTTAAATCCCATCGAGGAGTTCTTCTCTGCCTGGCGTTGGAAAGTGTACGACCGTCATCCTCATCAACAGGTAGCCCTTTTACAGGCAATGGAGGAGGCATGTGGAGATATTGATCAGGCATCATGTCAAGCCTGGATACGGCATTCAAGGAGATATTTTCCCCGGTGCCTTGGACTGGAGGATATCGCATGCGATGTGGATGAAATTTTGTGGCCGGACCCAGAAAGACGACATGATGTAGACTGATTGTCTTTTATACTTTTTTTTTTGTGTTGTTTTTGTGTTCTGACTTTGTCTTGGTTTTGATGAGTGTGAATAAACACCAATACTTGAAGTTTGGATCCTTGTATGTTTACATGACACTATGACAAAAGTATGACCTCAAATTGACATCTGTACACAGAGAAAGCAAAAGCCAGATGTGTTTTGTATTCATACCATCAGTGTGTAGTTGCCACATTGTGTGCTTAGTAGATGATGGCTTGTGTTTACTCTTTGACACGAAAACACCATTTTTACGAAGGTGTGAAGAGTTAATCTAGCTGTGTTCGCTTTTGCAAGAGAACTACAATGTTTTGATAATTGGGTGAAAGGTTTTCTTATTTGTGTCTAGAGTTTTGCAAAAATAGCAAATAGTTACAAAAAATGTGCTTAAGCAATCAGAAAAAACTGTAATATATCAAATGTATTAATCCTAATGTATTAATATAACGATGGAGTTCAATCTCCAATACAATGTTCAAATTATGCTCTGTACAATAAAACATTTTGCATATCTGCAAACAGTCTCTCCTGATTTAAATAATAATCCAGCTAATAACACGATGAATTATCATAGGCAACATTAAAAACACTTACAGAGTTGTTTACTGTCACTTTATAGCGAGTTCAAGTTAAGTCTTTGGTGTTTGCGAGCTAAATTCTTTACAGTCAGCTTGAAGATCCTGTGAAATTGCTTTTAGATCATTTTGTTTTTTTATGGTTTAATGTGTTTCTAGAGGAAAAAGTTGAAGGAGGGAAATGGTTTTAGCCTTGGCAGTGGAAACAGCAGCGGCGGCTGTTGGGAATGTGTTATTGGTACTGCTAAACTGTTTGTTATATATACTGTAATTGGGAGAGTGTGAGGCTGAGCCACAGATATTTTCTTTGTGGAAAGAAATATGGAAGTTTAAAAAAAAAGAAAAACACCTCTAACTTGAAAATGTAATTGAAGATTGAATATAATGTAGTATTTGGTCAAACTACATTAACGACAGTTTGAGTCATAAAGAGAGTGAGATAATCAGACAAAGAGTTTTGATAGTCAGATTGTTCTGTAGCTAATCAACAACACATCCCATGTACACCCCTCCTTCTTGGCATCGGTGTTTTGTCTCTCAGAGAGTTCACTTGTTACTCTGATGTTCCCCAGATTTGAATATTAAAGAGAGGCTCTGCAGGCTGTGTCCTGACAGAGAGAAGACAATTACACAGCAGTCCAACTGAATCAAAGTACACACTCTGAAAGACAGCCAGACAAATGGGAGCCAATGTAGCCAAACAAAACAACAACAAAGGCAAACCTTGCCAGAATGGACTGCATAGACAGGTTTTGGTTTTTTGGTCAGTATCCTTGCCATATTTATATGCAAACAACCAACGCTGTTAAAAAGAGAAAGAAAAAACAAACATAAAGGATGACAAAAGGGAACAGAAACAAGGCTGGACAAAAGAAAGTAGTAAGAGACAAGATGGAAACACGTACAACCAAATTAAATGTTGTGTGTGACTGTAAAAGTCACATCTGATCCTCTGTGTGTGACCGTTGTCCCAAGAACCCAAGAACATGCAAGGTTCAATGATTTATTCCTTACATCCATTACAACAACCTGTTCAGTGACACTTACCCCTGTCAATCTCTCACTGAGTACCAAACATCCCTCCATCCCTCCTCTCACCTCTTCTCTCTTTCCTCTCTGCTCTTCTGGGTTTAGTGCCTCTACTCCTTCTTTTCCCTCCCTCTTTCCATCAATCTCACTGCAACACTGGACTTCAATATTCCCAAAACTTTAGCACCTCTTGCATTTCCGTCAATTTGACCTGCACGTGTGTCAACTCTACAGTCTTAATTTCTCATTTTACCCTCCATTCCCTTTTCATCAGCTGGAGTCAACAACACAACTGTTTTTTAACTACCTTTTCCTTCTTTACTCAAATTTCCTAAATATCTCTCCATAACTCCCTCACCCTCAGGCGTCTAGATGTAGCACCACTTGTTAGATTGCTTGCCATCCTTAAAGGAAGCCAGATGGATGGCGCTCAGTTCTGATTGGTCCAGCAGGGGGTCAAAGTTAATGTCTTTGGCTTGTTGAATATCCAGCCGAGTGAGTAGTTACATTTGGACAGGATGCTGGAGGGATGATTGACAAAGGTATGAATAGGAGATAAGTTATAAAAGTACATTTAGGAATAGACCATTTGCACGATAGCAGAAATGGCTGGCTGTGTGTGTGTGTGTGTGTGTGTGTGTGTGTGTGTGTGTCCAAATGCTGGAAAAGCTAGGATCATGTTGACATTAAACAAAACAGATTTGGGTCGCTGTTAACATCCCCACCAGTTCTCATGAGAATAGAAAGGAATAGCTGTTTACATGAAAAGGACTGTCAGACACACACATTCAGGTCAGTCCTTCAGTCTCCACGCTGATGTGCTGCGATATGTCACTGCAAAGCACACACACTGGGGAAAGGAAAAGTATGAGAGGCTGTATAGGAAATAATTTATACTTCTGTCTTACACACACTATCATAATTTTGCATATACACCACTATACTCATACACACACACTATTATAATCCTTTTACATGTATGTATGAGAGGGTATAGTAGTGTGTGTGAGAGAGTATAGTAGTGTGTGTGAGAGAGTATAGTAGTGTATGTGAGAGAGTATAGTAGTGTGTGTGAGAGAGTATAGTAGTGTGTGAGAGAGTATAGTAGTGTGTGTGAGAGAGTATAGTAGTGTATGTGAGAGAGGATAATAGTGTGTGAGAGAGTATAGTAGTGTGTGTGAGAGAGTATAGTAGTGTATGTGAGAGAGCATAATAGTGTGAGAGAGAGTATAGTAGTGTGTGTGAGAGAGTATAGTAGTGTGTGTGAGAGAGTATAGCAGTGTATGTGAGAGAGTATAGTAGTGTGTGTGAGAGAGTATAGTAGTGTGTGAGAGAGAGTATAGTAGTGTGTGTAAGAGAGTATAGTAGTGTGTGTGTGAGAGAGTATAGTAGTGTGTGTGAGAGAGTATAGTAGTGTGTGTGAGAGAGAGTATAGTAGTGTGTGTGAGAGTATAATTAAAAAGGAAGTTAGTTTGATCGAACAGGAAGACAGTTTAAATCCTCATTCCCTGATTCGCTTACAGCCTTAAAAACAAGCGTGTATCTGCCCAGAGCACTGCAAGCTAAACTGGAGCTACAAGGCACAATTAAAACAAACAGTAGAACTTTACGACACTTAAAGGATAACTTTTACAGTTTTTGTTAGGAAGTTTAGCAGGGTAGACATGAATTTTCAATTTATTTACCTTCTTTTGTAAGTCCCGTTTGTTTTTGTGGAAGTTAATGGTAATGAGGAGGACATTACTTTGTTTTTTACAGATACAATGCGGTGTGTTCATGACATTATAAGGGAAACTGAGAGCATGGGACCTGACAGCATGGTTTTGCAAAGATTATTTTGTGAGCTTGATTCTTACAGACAGACAATGTTTTCCTTTATGTTGATTTGCCAGCAGTTAGGAGGGAGTGACAGTCGGGAAAGTTTGGGTGCACTAGAGGCTACGTATGCCTGTCTTTGTTCTATTATCAATTCAAATGAAAATCCAAGATCATTAGAAGTGAAACAACGAGCTATGTTTGATTCAAGAGCACCTCTAACTATCAGAAATGGTCTTCTTGGTCGCCCTCAGTACAGCATGCTACATGGTCAAATTACCCACTGTTTATCTCTTGGAATGAGTTGGCAAAGAATAGCTGTATGCTTTGGAATCAGCAGGCGGACACTGTACAGACATAGAGAGCAACTTGAAATTGGACCACTGACCTATACAGAAATGTCTGACGAGGTCTTGACTGACATTACTAGAGAGATCCTTCAAACCACCCCAAATGCAGGGGAAAGGTATGTGTTAGGAGGCCTGCGATCACGCAACATCAGAATACAATGCTGGCGCGTGAGACGCTGCCTGCAACATCTTGATCCAGTTGGACGGGCCTACCGGCGACGACAAAGAATTTACAATGTTCAAACGCCCAATCAGTTACAGTGAGTATTTTTTCTGTTTGGAAATAGTTCTGTCTTCGAATATACAAACTGGTCAAATAATAATTTCATGTTTTTTTAAATACTCTTACTATTGCAATAGTACACTACAGTATAGAAATCCATATACCACAGAAAATGTTTGTAGTAACATTAAATACAAATGTTAGAACTACTCTTATGTTTCAGATGGTTGTTTTTTTTCTTACTTAGTTTTGTAGTATTTTTTATACCAAAACACCGGAATGCATTTACCACATCATATGATTATACAGTACATAAGGCAAAAGTATTGGATGGAATATTATTCATCCTGAGGAGACCCTTAATGCCCACAACAAATTTCATCCGCCCAATATTTTAGTATATTTTATATTAGACTAGGAATGGTCTTACACTGTTGTTTAATGTCATGTTAATATAATGGTGCACCCTTTGCTTTAAACAATTTCTGTAAATGAGTTGACATACAACATACATATACTTTATTTGTCTGGCAATGGACCTTCTCAGTGAAACACTTTTTGGAATGCTTTTTGCCATAGGATTTTAGAAATTAATCTACTAACATATGAAGGTTTTTTGACTTGATACACATCAACAGCAGTAAAGGGGGTTAAGGTATTAAATTACACAGGCTTCAGATATGTTGTAAACCACGAGAGTTGAGAAAAATAACAAATAGGTCAATCAAGTTGGAAACAGATTCTGTAAAAATATTTACTATGGTTGCAGTTCTTTTTTTCATTGTCGACATTTTTTTCAATTTTCACACAGGCATATTGATGGGAACCATAAACTAGTGAGGTGGAGGATGGTCTTTCATGGATGTGTTAACGGCTTTAGTCGGACCATCATATACTTGCAGTGCCTCAATAACAACAGAGCATCAAGTGTATTGGAACTATTTTGCACTGGTGTACAGAGCTTTGGCCTTCCCTTAAGAATACGTTGTGACCATGGCATGGAGAACACAGCGGTGGCCCGGTATATGCTGGAGAGAAGAGGGTTAAACAGACGCAGTGTCATTACTGGCCGCAGTGTCCACAATCAGAGGATAGAGCGGTTGTGGGCAGAGCTAAATAGAGTTGTGTCGTTTCACTTCAGTAACCTGTTTGCCTTCATGGAAAATGAGGGCATACTGGATTCTACAGATGAACTCCATTTGTTTTGTCTTCACTACATCTACTTGCCAAGAGTTCAGAGAGCGGCTGCAGAATTTCGAAATCAGTGGAACAACCATGGATTATCTACACAGGGAGGACAAACCCCTCTACAACTGTGGCAGAGAGGGGTTCTTAACAGTGCCGGAGCTGGTAACTTGGCAATTGATGACATTTTTGCAGGAAATGAGACCTTTGGAATCGATGAAGATAGCCCTCTACATTTAGAGACTGATAACAACATTGTTGTTCCTGTAAATTACTTTAATGTAAATCAAACAGTTATTAACACACTTCAAGAAACAGTAGACCCACTGATTGATGATGGCAACCACGGCATTCAAGTCTAGTGAATTTTCTTAGTGAACGCTGATACTGAAAATTGTGCCTTGAACCTTTAAAGAAAAAACAAAGGTGTGCAGGATGTTTGTAAAATACAAACAATTTAGGTTTAACCTTTAAACCTAAAACCTTAACCTTTAAACCTGCTTATTTTCCCATGTATTTGTGACTATGTAACCCTATAGTGCAAATGCGCCTAGTCAATTTTGTCCACTAAACTATTTTGTTTCTGTTTACAATGATAAAATTACTGAATCTGGCGATGGCGATTTCAGGGCTGTTATAATGTAATCTTTAAAGGACAATTCTGGCGCAAAACTAACCTAGGGGTTATTAACAGATGTGTACCCACTCTGTCGTTCTCTGGGACATGTTTTCATGCTAATCAAATGTTTTTAGCTTGAAAGACGCTAGCGCGGACCACTGATTAGCTAGTATTCGGGGCACAGGGAACGGAAAAACAAATCACTATTTATACCACTGAAAAGGCTCAAAATATCACCAAACTTCAATGGTAGCATAATGATGGTACCTAAATGTTAACCAAAGCATTGAGAACTTTGTAAGTGTACAGACAGTTTATTGAAAAGATAAGATGCGGGAGCTCCATGAAAGGCCTACGAGAGAGAGCTACCGGTAGTCAATGCCGCAACACAGCCTCGTACTTCGGGAAACTGGTGGTATCCCTGCGGACATTGTGAAGCTATGGCCACCGAACAGGAGTGTCGAGTGTGTTGCACGGAGTGGGACCTGTTGCGTCGCGATGCCCAAGAGACACAGTGTTTTGTACAGTCTGAAGATTTCCCCTCTCTGATAAACAGGGCTGTACTTGAAACTTTTTCGGCGACCCAGACCAGAGGGACCAGATGGACAGTTATCCACTGAGTACACTAGACAAGTTATGCAGAGTGCGATTACTTCAGATATATTGAGCAAACTGCTTTTGATTTTAGTTTGCATCGCCAGCTGTCATGTCATGACTGGTTTTCAAGACGGCGGCGGCATGTAAACATGAACGCGAGTGTCTTTATAATCTATCTTTTCAATAAACTGTCTGTACACTTACAAAGTTCTCAATGCTTCGGTTAACATGTTGAGACCCTCATTATTCTACCGTTGAAGCGTGGTGATATTTTGAGCCTTTTTAGTGGTATAAATAGCGATTTTTTTTTACTTTCCCTGTGCCCTAAATACTAGCGTTGTAAGCTAATCAGCGGTCCGCGCTAGCGTCTTTCAAGCTACAAACTCATTTGATTAGCATGAAAACATGTCCCAGAGAGCGACAGAGTGGCTACACATCTGTTAATAACCCCTAGGTTCGTTTTACGCCAGAATTGTCCTTTAACAAAAAGATTTAGAAACACTCTTTCATACAGATGCAGTTCATTTCTGATCATAAATCTCTAGAGCCTTTTCCAGTGTTCTGCCCTGTAATCAGACTATCCATTTGCCTCTGCAGACAATGATATCGCGCCACATCCAGCGTCCTCCTCCCAAAGGCGAGAGAAGTGAGCAGATGAGACATTCCCTAACATGGCATGCATTTATAGATCCACAGCAGGAAATCCAATTCCTGTCAGTGAGCTACTGTTGGGCAATTAGACCAAGTAAATGTCACTTTACTAGCTAAAGTATTAATAGCATGGCATATTATACAGGATTTTTTATATTTTGAGTCCACCACAATAGTTTTAGAATGTGAGTCCAGCATGGTCCAACGCGAATGCAAAAACAACGTTAAATAGCTAAGCAACTCGTGGTAAATAACATACACATTACGTTAACTAAAATAATACTGTAATAAAACTGTTTTACAGCTGTTACGGATGTATCCATGTCATGCTTTTAGCTAGCTAACTAACGTCGGGCCGTCTGGCGAGGTCCGTGACTCGAGTCTGTCTGGTGTGTCCCGTGCCGTCGGCCGTCCGAGGAGCCATCGGCATTCATTTGGGCCGACCCGACATGTTCAGTCGGGGAAAGGGCAGTCGGGACTCACCCGGAAATGGGGAGCGGATAAGCCGCTCAAAATCTGACGAAAATCTTTTAAACTGACCTTTGTCAATCTGAAATGAAGACAGATTCAGCAACTGCATGGCCTATTTCTCGCTTAAAATGTTTTCAGAAACACATTTCGGTGAACTATTTTAGTACAATATGAGATCATATTCTGAACAATGACAGTCTGGCTGTGTATTACCGGAGAAAAAAGAACCATGTGACGCGTTCGTCCAATCAACCAATCACGCGCAGAGCGTATGCTCAAGTCGGCGTCGCCTCAGTGTGTTCTGAGGCATTTTTTGGACCACGGGACCCGACTAATCAGTTCGACTGGCTTTTCTGCCGACGGTCGGCCCGTCTGGTTGGTGTGTCAGGGTCCTTACAGCTAACTTAGCTTCGAAGCAGGAAAAATCGGTGGCTTCAATAAAACAATAGGGCTTGGGCGCCGCGTTGCATTCTGGGACGTGGCGGCCATGTTGATGGCCTTGTGAATGTAGAAGCAGAGTTGGGAGAAAGAAAAGAAAAGAAAAAAAAGATGTTAAAATCCAGAAAAGGATGTGGAATTTACCGGGATACTTTAAAGTGCCCATATTATGAAAAAATCACTTTTTCTGAGATTTGGGGTGTTCTTTTGTGTCTCTGGTGCTTCCACACACATACAAACTTTGAAAAAAATCCATCCATGCTGTTTAGAGTGAGATACAGTTTCTGAATGTGTCCTGCCTTCAGTCTCTGGGTGAGCTGTTCAAAATCGGCACGGCTTGTGACGTCACAAGCCGAAACGAGCAGGCTAACCGCAACCATTAGCTCGTAGTTAGCGTTAGCATGCTAACGCTAGCATGCTACCTCGTTCTCAATAGCAAAGCACTGCTACAACACACACAAGTTCACCATAATCTACAAAAGAACTACTTACATGTGCGCCCTCACTTAGAAGTCTCCCAGCTAATCCTGCCTTGTAACTGACCAAAGTTGTAGAAACAGCCTTTCTTTTACTGTCTATGGAGCTAGCTAGCTGACATGATCTACATCTGAGCTACTGCGCATGTGCAGTGCAATCAAAGATAGTACAGAAGAAGAAGAAGAAAAGAGGTCTCACTCTGTAGCTAAAACAGAGACCAGCTGAAAAGAGGATCTGCAGCAGTGAGAGAGAGCACTGCAGTACAACAAAAATATGGGTGTTTTTGAAAATTAAACCATGTAAACCTATTCTGGTACAACCTTAAAATACAATTATGAACCTGAAAATGAGCATAATATGGCTGCTTTAAATAGGGAAGCCAGGGACCGGTATGTGGACAAAATCGGCTGCACTCCACCTAGCTGCTAGTTTAGTAACCGTTAGTGCTAACAACCATTCACACATGTAATACTTTTAACTATGTGTTTCAAAAGTGTAGTTAGTAGCTGTCAACCCTCCCGTTTTTTCCGGGTTCCTCATGTATTTGAGCTCTTTTCCCGATGTCTTCCCGTTTTAGTATTTTCCTGTAAAATATCCCGTATTTGAATACTCTCATGACATTAACGTTAGCCCTTCCATCGGACCTGTCAGTCTCTGTACTGTTGTCCTGTTGCTACCCCTTGCCCTTCCAGCGAAACAGATGTTTTCAAAGCATAGTTTGCTTACTTGAAAGCAACCTTAGTGTGATATTGGCCTTTTTAACAGCGTGGTTGTTGTGAGAGCACGATTTCACGCCAATTTGTAAGCAAAGTCACATTAGATCTAGCTTCACACAACTCGCTTAGTTAATGCAGCAGTTTTGTAGTACAAATTTTTGCTGTCAGCAGAGGGATAGCAACAGAAAGATGAATGTTGAAATTTTCCTGTATTTTGGGTGAGTAACCCGGGAAATTTCCCTTATTTTCAATGTTCAATCTTCACTTAAGACACACGACTGAGAGGGACGTTATGTCTATAAACAGTCCGAGTAGCGGTAAAGGAGGCAATCAACATGGCGGCCACACCAAGTAGTGACGTCACGACGCCCAAGCCCTATACCCCCGGCTACAGAATTAGACAGAAATAATTTTACCTTAATAAGTAACATTAAACTCACCTCTTCCTTGACTTTGAAGTCCATCCACCGAAATACTGCTGAGTTTGATATCGGGGTTGCATCACTTGGCTAGCATTAAGACTAGCTCCTGGCAGAGTACTATTGCTGCCGCTCGTTGATGCACCTGATCCAGGTCTGAAGAGCCGGCGCATTTCATCGTCAACGTTAGCGTTAGAAATAGCCCCTGTGGATGGCTGTCGTCGTTTCTGACAATGACGTCACAGCATTTGGAGTATTCAAAAAGTTATTAATGAGTCCAAAGGCTTCATTAAGCCGCCCGCTGTCTGCCATCTTGTCATGTCATGTCTCGTCTTGAAAGGGAAGGTGGGCCGTTAACTATTCTTCTTCATGTATAAGCCAATCAGGAACTGAGAATTTAGTACTATTTCCTTTTCAATCAAACTGCCTTCCGTTTCAATCAAACTCTCTCACATAAGCAAGTATTCTCTCTTGCACATACTGTTATTCTCTTACATTTACACAATAATTATGGTTCTTACATATAATTATTCTTATTCACATAGACTATTAATCTTACTTATATATACTATCATTTTGTTTCACACATACTATGTCTCTCTTACATATATTGTCATACTTAGGTGCATATAACAGGGTATTTTTGTTTGTGTAAGAGATAATAGCAATCTGTATAAGAGAGTATGATAGTAAATAAAGGAAAGTTTGACTGTGCATGTAAAAGGTTATGCCAGTTTATGTGCAAGAGTATAATGGGACATATGTGAGAGTATAATGGTGTATATGTGAGGTTATGAATAGCAATCTGTGTAAGAGAGTATGATAGTAAATAAAGGAAATGTTGACTGTGCATGTAAAAGGTTATGCCAGTTTATGTGCAAGAGTATAATGGTATATATGTGAAAGTATAATGGTGTATATGTGAGGTTATGGTGTTGTATGTGAGACCAAGTATGAATTATTTCCTATACGGCCTCTCATTGAAAGGGTAAATATCATTCATACTGTCACTGGAAATTGGTGATAAACTGCTGGAAACAGCGAGGAGAAGAGAAAATACAGGAGTTGAAAAAGCTGAGTGTCCTCAGCTGGGGTACACCAGGTGAAAATAAAGAATCAGCCTGGAGTGGGAGACATCCTGAGGATTAAAGGCACATTTCTCACATACTGTCCATTAATGTAACTGAAAAAAGAGATGGTTCAATGTTGTGCAACAAGTTAATAATGCCACAATTAAAAAGGTAGATAATCAGAAAACCTCAAAGCTGTCTCATCTTTTCTTCTATCTTCATAAGAAGGTGCTGCACGTGACTCGCGTGGTCTTTCTCTTGTTTTTGTCAAGGCCGTAACAAAGCTAGATGCGAAAGCGTTCTCTTACTCATACTGAGACAACCACAAGTCAATAATTTTTGGCAAACCAGATTGATAATAGTGTTTTGATATTCCACAAGGATGTTAGAGTAGGAGGGGGCATTCAGCTGTACCAGTGTTTGTTAAAATATTAGCCTTTTTTGTGCAAAAACACTGCAATCTGTAATATATTGTTTCTTTCTATAGTTTGCACGCACTTGCACACACACACACACACACACACACACACACACACAGAGATGTGCATGACAACATACACACTAGAGTGAATCAACTGTACTTCATGATTGCAGAATGTCAAGTCATTTCAGCCACTGTAAAATAGCGGAGGTCAGGTAAAAGATTGGAACTGAAAAGAAAACAAATAACATTATCTGGCTCGCTATCCAAGCTGACATTTCTACTTAAATCACATGCCAGTGTGTGTGTGTGTGTGTGTGTGTGTGTGTGTGTGTGTATGTGTGTGTGTGTAATAGCCCTTTTGGCAAGCGTAGACAAATAACATTTCTGTGTTCTTCATTTCTGCAGGTCTGGCGCACAGAAAGAAAGATCAGGATCCCAAAAGCTAAACATTATCTGCCTTCACCTCCTAAATATCATTCTTCCTCAGGCAGAAGTAGAGTCTGTAGCATGTTGCCCTTTTCCAAACACAAACCTCTGGAAACTACAGCCCTGTCTTCATTTATCTGACTCTCCTCTTTCATCCCTCCTCCTTGCAGTATTTCTTCTCTCCAGAACTGATCCCTCTCTCTGTCATTTCAGTCACTCTCTGCTTTTGTCATTCCACTGTTGCCCTTTGAGGACTTATTCTTTTCTCTCTATTTTGCCTGTCCATTTGTCAGTTTCTCTCTCCTCCAACTGTCAATCTCGTCCTAGTCAATAGGGGCCACTTATCCCAACTCTACCTATCCAACTTTCTCTTAGATCATTACACTAGATCTCTTGAGCTCTCTCTCTCTTCTTTTATTTCTTCTTTTGATGGCCCGGGGATGCTCTAAGTGCTTCCTTTCTCATTACTCTCTTCACTCCCTCTATAGCTTTAAAGTGTTGAAATACATCTCTTGTTACTTTTGATACTCACTGTCTCCACAATCCAATTTCTCATCTCCTGACTCCCTCTCATCTCTTTGGATTTTTCTGTGAGGCCCGAAGCGATTGTTGAGCGACTATCTATCTTTCACTTCTATGACCTAAACTGTTGTTTGTTTGAGTTTGAGTTTATTGAATTCATGCTCACAGTTTAAAAACTGAATAAAAAACAGAAAAATATAAGGTCTAGCCCTGTAAAAATAGATAAATATACGTAACTACACTTATGCACCCATACATTTATACTCTCCCTACAAACAGCCATCCACTTAAACCATTCATTTGGTCTACGTAAGTGCCTTAATCACAGTAAAATAATAGAAACGCATGATGTACAGCACAATCCACAGCCAACAGCAAACACCAGAGACTTCAGCTAGTCGTTCCATTCATTGTTGTGTTGTACAGTCTGACTGCCGTAGTCTTCAGTCTGTTTGTTCTGCACTGAACTTCTAAGATGGTTTCTGTTTCATAGCAGCCTGTTGATGTTTGTAGCTCTGGTCGGTGGGAGCAGGTCATGGAGAGGGTGTTGTTTAGATGTCATCTCTTTGACCAGCTGAACTGCTGCCTGCTCCCTCCTGCTCTGAAGAGATGGGAGTGGCGGTGGTAGGGTGCATTCTCTGGTGATGATCCTGAGGGCCCTTTTCTGGACCCTTTCCAGACGTGCAGCTTGGCTTCTATCACAGCCCACCAAATGGACACTGCCATACTCCAAAAATGGCCTGACCAGAGCAATGTAGATGGTGACAAGGTCCTCACAAGGGAAGCCATGTCTGGCAAGAAATGACAGGAAGTGGAGCCGCTTGGAGGCCACCACTTGCTCAATGTGTGTGTCCCCGCTGAGGTTGGAGTCCAGATGGAAGCCCAGGTACTTGGTGGTGAACACAACCGGGACTTCCTTACCTCCAAGAAACAAGGGAGCAGGTTGCGGTGGGTTTCTGGAATAACTGATTTTCAGTTACACTGATTTTTCCCCATTGAGCAGCATGTTGTTTGATGCGGCCCATTTGTCTAGCTGCTGGGCTTCCACTACCATAGTGGTGTCACTCTGGATGTTGTGGAAGGACTCCAGGCCTGGTTTAACCATCTGGTATACCAGGAAAATGCCAAGTGGTCTAAGTATGAATTCTGGATATAAATCACAATAAAATAAAATGAGAGATTGATATTGTTTTGTTGTCTTAGTATCAGAAACTACAAAAAATAGCAAGCAGGTCAACATATTGCATTTTGTGTCTATTTACTTAATATGATGTGTAACTTTGCATACGTGTTATACTTCTCTGAATTCCAGCGCCACTTACAAGTCAGAAACTGCATGAGTTATTTCAGCTACAGAGCTGTAGCTGGAAACATTCATGCATTGTGAGGCACAGACACAAGAAGAGAACACCGAAGATTACCAACAGCAATAAAAATGTTCAAAATGCTTAAAAATAAACAAATGAAGGTCAATCTTCGGGCAATGGAGAGGGCTATGGCAGAGCCATAGATGTGGAACAACCAGCAGAAAACAACCATTATGGTGTTTGAAAAAGAAAGCACATAAAAAACTTGTTGATTCAAGTTAAAAGATCCCTGAATAGACACTGAAATGTTTACAATGTTATAAGACTTAAGGAGAAAATGAGCGAGAAGAGGCAAATAGGATACACATCTGTCAGGATCAGTAATGTGCTGTGAATCTCCTGTGTGTTATTCAGATTTAGAGGCAATGATAAACTCCACCTCGGGCACTGAGCTGGATCTTCCACAGTCTCTTATCTCACACTGAGAAATACATTTTCTACACACAAGTATACAAACACACACACAGTGAGCCTTTCAGCCAAAGGGATTACCCACAGAGACATTAGATTACAGAGATACAAACAAACACAAAGATGCTTGGACTGGACCTACTGAGAAATCAATAGGTCATCTTCTGGAAAGATAGAGAAGAGGAATGCTAGCGTTGGATCTAACTTTTTTTTCTTAAATTCTCTATGTGAATCTCACCCTCTGCCCTACTAACAGCCAAATGTTAAAACCATGTTAGCTGTAAAGAGAACTTCCTCTCCATCCTGATCCTTCCTCACGTTATAATCCAAAGATTGAAGAGGAGACAAAGAAACAGGAGAGCAAGTCAAAGAGAAACACAACTTGAGCTTCAAGGTATTGTTCAACATGTTGTTACAACACATGGGGCCAGAAGAACACTATTACTAGAGGATATATCTAATAGTGAAGAAGCTGCAAAAGTCACACTGATGTGTTAATCCAGATTCACGCTTGACACAAGGAGAGTCAACGGAAGTCCCGCCATAGATACATTTTGATCTTTAAACTGGATCGTACCCGTTGATTAAACTCTCACGCTGGACTAACATATTGTACGTTTTCGGGCAATGTTCTGCTTTAATTAGATTGCCCACAGTTACTGTTTTACAGTTTTACTGATACATAGCTACACACACTTACACTTACCTACACACTATAACTGGAGTTAAATCCAGGTAACTTCTCATTTCTTTCATCTTATTACTGAATAGAAAAGTGACAGTTTCAGAGAAACTATGATATTTTGATATATTTTTGTGGACGTGTGAAAAAATGTGGTCTGCTGGTCGCGCCAAAGGAAAAGTCATTAAATCACCAAATGCATTAAGATTTGCTCTGATAATTGACTGACATTGCCTAAGGGGGGCAATGTCAGTCTTGCTAGCTTATAGCTCATGGCAAGTCAGACTTGTCCAGTTAATAAGTCAAGGCTAAAATTTGAAGTTGGATATTTGAGTGGCTTCAGGCTTCAGAGTATCAATTGTATTTTTATAGCCCAAACCTCATATATCAGCTATATAGACATAAATGGTGGTTTGTAATTGTAACCTGGGCTCCAAATCTATTTATACTTTGAGAGAACTGAGATTTCATTCTGCATCTTTTTGTTTTTTTCCCAATTGAGCCATTTCACAAAATGTGTTTCCACATAGTCTCCATAGTACCGAGGAGGAAGTAATAGTAAGAAGCCAGCCAGACAGTCAGTACGCTTCTCACAGGAGAAGCTATCAATCAGCTGCAGGTCAGATATGGGAACCTGGTTTATGGCTGGAAATGACCTTCTTTTCTTTTTCTGCTTCCTGTGTCTCTCCTTCCACCTGTCTCCCCAACTCCCTCACTCTCCACGTCTTTCATGTGTGTTGTCTCAGATCGATAGAGACAAATCCCAGTGGCTGCTGTGTTTTTCCAAATAAATCTGCACACGGCACATACACACAAACAGACATGCATAGTGTCATTGACTGCCTCCTTTAGCGAGAGTGGTAGATACACAATCATACAGCACATGCAGTGTGTACAAACATCAGCAAAAGACAAGGACGCTTTCCTTTCTAATACATCAACGCATTTAATTCTATCCAGCTCCTCTTCTCTGCCTCCACCCCTCTGTTTCCTCAAACTGCAGCACAATAGAATTTATTTTAAAAACACATTCTCAAGTTCCCTTATCCATTTATGGCATTTTTAATAAACTCTAATCTTCTGTATGATCCGTCTATATAGAACAGGTGACATCATTACTGTGCTGTGGCAGGAGGAAAGATGAGAGAAAAGACGCTTTTATACAATGTAACAAGGTTCAGCATTTTAGCTTTCTGCTGCAACACTTTCCACTTAATTTCCTTTTTTCTCACTTTGGAGTTTTGAGGTTATACAAGAGAACAGATTGTTCATTAATTAAATGCAACTCCATGAAAAGTGAACCACCCTTTTTGTTACAAAAGAGGCAACATCTATCGTAAAACACTTAACTTCAATGAAATGCAATCTTGCAAAATGCCAGGCGATTACGATTACAGGTGAGAGGAACCTCTATCACATGAATTAACTCAAAGGCAGAAATTAAAGGGTTATGTTATTTGGAAAAAAGTATTTGACTGAGTGACAGATGAACACAGGAATCAGACACACACACACACACACACACACACACACACACCAGAGTGACAGTGTACCTCGCAGTGCAAACAGAGGTCAGGTGTAACAACTCACTTGTATAATTCAGGCAGGTCTGATCTGCAGCTGCATTGCTCTGAGACAGATTGGCAGTGTTGCCCGGGGTCTCTGACACCTTGTCATGAAGGATGAGGACATGACAGCTATCGTCATGGGAACCCAGAGGATCAACACTGTCACATACTGTACGTCTCTCTGAGTGGCAACATAGTCTGTTCCTCCAAATCTTCATTTAGTGGACTTTCCCTTGTGTCTCCTCCCTGCTCTCTTACCTCTTCAGTTGTTTAGTGAATATTCTCTGTAAAAAACAAGACAAAACTTTTGTGTAAGGTCGTGGATGAAGTCAGTTTTAAACGTTCTCACGTTTTCTATGCTCAACAGGTTTTATTGTTCGGTGACACACACAATCATCAGGAGGCACAAGCATATCCGTACATATTTAGCAGGTGCTGGGTAACAATAATCTTCATATAGACAAACACATACCTGCACATTGCTATGTCCTTCCTCCTTCTTTTATTCTACATTGACATGACAGCATGTTGACTGAAAATGGTCTTCTTCAGGTTGTTCTTCCATCCCTCATGTGAGGAAGACCATTGATGGTTTAAACATTGTCATGGTCATGAAGAATAAAAGAGGAACTGAGAATGTGTGGGGGTATTTTGTTTGTTTTGTGACAGTTATGAACTACTGTACCGATTTAATGAAGACTTCAACTTTCTACAAAAAGAGATATGATGGCTGAAGTCTGTTGTTACTAAGACTAATTATGATAAACACTAATTATATAATTCAGCAATACTATCAGGAGCCAGTCTATGAAGTGTGTCTGTTGTTTACTAAGCATGAGCAATTCAGTGTTATGCCCCGTTCCTGCTTGGTCACATGCACGAGGAAATCTTGAAGAAAACTTCACTTAATCTTTTATTACATTTAGTTGGTATGCTGCAAATAAAAGTTTATTTTACATCCGCAAAATATTATCACAATGTATCTAAAAACGTCTCAAAGTACTTCTGTAATGTAGCATGATTGGAAGTTACTTTTGGGTTCTTTAGATTCAGTAATTGGTACAAAAGAATATTTTTGAAGTGCTTCTTCAAAAGTAAAACATAAAAAAAAAATACTGCAATTACTTGTTACAACTTAATGTAACATGAGCATGTGTGTGTTTGTGTGTACACGTGATGGGCATGCCTCCGCAGCAGTTGAGACAAATGTTTAATTACACTGGTTCAAATACACTCCATTATAAGAGAGCAGACATAAGGGAGGGGAGGGAAAAGAGTGGAGAGCAGGAACATAATCCATCCTCCTGTGAGCTCTGTGTGGCTGTCAGACAATGTTGCAAGGACAAATTTAATTTAGTCAGGGGATTTAGCCCATTCAGTGGCTGACTTTGCTTTGTGAATGTTGAGTTGTCTTTGGCTGCTGCGAGCCGATGAAGAAGCAGAGTTAAAGGATCCAAACCCATTCACCTTCGCAGCTCCAATTTAAACATCTAATTAACTTTCAAAAACGGAAAAAGGCTTTCATGGCCTAACGAGTTCATATCAGCCCCAGTGACAATTTGGAGGATTGAACCACGCTTACACATTTTTACTGCTGCAATTACACTTATGGTAATAATACTGGAAAACTGAATCATTGCTTTTTAGAGAGCAGAACACAAATATGATTTGGTAAATAAGCAGAGGGTGAGGACAGCTAATACAAATGGGACAAGAAATATGTTTGTGTATCCAGTGCAGGAGACTAATAGATCATTTTAATGGCCTAATAAAGATAAAATAGGTAGCCAGGAAGTCTGTAAGATTTCACCTTTGCAGATAAAACTGTAGAGCTTTGGCATGGAAGTTGACAAGTTTAAATGCATGACCTTTTGGGAAAACTGCTAAATAAATTTCTTAAAAAAAACTGTGAAGACGGAAACCGAAAAGTACCTCTGGTCCTGTGAAGCACCAAGGGATCCAAGGGATCCCTCATGTGTGGAGAGATTTTCTGGCGAGGAGGGCATGACATCATGACACCTGTCTCCCTCCGCCCGCCATAACCACAGTGCAGTTCTCATCACACTGAGCTGACAGGTGCAAAGGTCTGATAGAGTTTAACTACTGCATTAGCATGCTCCGGTCTGTCACCATTTGGGCAGGGGAAGACAGAAAATAGATAAGAAAAACTGAAGAAAGTTGTCTGGACTAAACAAGTGAGTGAGTGAGTGAGTGAGTGAATATCCCTCTGCTTTGAATACTGGTCTTATTTGCCCGCCCATTCATTCCAGATGGTGTAATATCAAAGTAGAAAGAGGGGGCAGAAGGTGAAATGTGGGAGCCTCGCCTCATTTTTACCTCCACATCAATCTCATTTCAACAAGATGGAGAAAAATGACAAAAACACAGAGACTGGCTGGCCAGAACGAGAGTTAGCAATTAAATGTCACAGTGGAGTTAAGAAAAATGTGATGAAGGAAACTCAGTAAAGTTTAGTCTATTACACAGAGAATGAGTGAGGAGAGAGTGACTGAATGCTAAAAAGTCATTAGTGAGAATGTTGAGACTAAAGCCTGGATATTAAAGACAGCTGCCAGGAAAAGAAAGAAAGAGAGAGACAAAACAAAAAGCACAAAGATAAGAGTAAAAACAGTGAGACAATCTCTAGAAGGCATTGTAATGCTGTTGACACAGTCCCAGACCTGGAAATAAATCTACTTAACTTTACACATCCCCTTCCTTAACTTCACAGGCAAGCTCTGAGCAAACCAAACACATAAGTATAGTTTCCACTGATCAAACATGGCGATGAAGTTATTAGGCAGCAGTCAAGATAAAATAAACTTCTTCATATAGCATCACTCTCTTTATCATTCAGCATTATTCAGTGTTTTTCCAACCTGGTTTCTTTTTTTTTTTAGTTTTGGAAATCATTCTTGTTCCAATGGAAAATATATAATGTATATCAAGCACTCAGATGATCACAACAGTTTGAAACACACTCCTGTTTTGATCTAAACCACTTATCTGTGAGTGAAAATATAAAGACAACATACGTGAAATCTCAACCTAGACACAGCAAATGATTCAGAAGATACAATGTTTTTTAGGAGGCTCAGATTTATAAAAGTACTAAATTCACGCTTGCCGTCACGCTTCACCATCAGTTGCTCATTCATAAGCTGCCTGGCTACCAGCTGACCAGTAACATATTGTTGATTTAACTAAGATTTAATGTTCATGTCCGTGTTTATTAAGGGAGGAATAGTTCTCCCAGCAGCACAACATTGCACTTATGAGATATGGAAACACAGCAGCTCTGTCATTCCTTTGTAACGCATAACGGAGAGCACTACTGAGTAACAACGACTTTGATCATGTAACCATTGCCTTTTACTAAAAGCACAAAGTTAGAACCAGAGAGCTCTCAGTAATTAGCGGTCAATCATTCTGTTTTTAATTCACAGTTTGAATCAAAGAAATAAATGAATGGAAGCAGACTGGATCAATGGCCCTGCATAATAAAAAGTATCTGGAAGATACACAGTGCAGACAGTTGTTGTATACTTTCAGATAGAAACTGAAAAATAGTAAAGAATCAATCATCCATCCACATCTCATGATGTAAATGAATGCTTTATATCCTGAATGCCACATTAGAGAACTTTTTCTCTCTCGTTCCCACAGGTTTATTATGTCATCGGTTCAATCACTTATTTTCAATGCTGCCTTCTGCATACTTACTTTTATTCTTTTCCCATTTTCTTTCACACTTGCCAGATTAGGTTTGACACAAAAACACAGACACAGAAATGCATGTCCAGTACAGGTCACAATAACATCTTCTATCGTTAGGTTGCAGTCTTGTTTGTACAGCAAAGAACCCTGATGGGTGCCCTGTGAACTTTAGTTTCAACGTAACTTTGAATTACAATTATATTTGCAGAAGTGAGATCTTGTTTTTTGGGTTTACATTGTCAGTCAGTCAAACAGCATCTCGGAACTTGGAAATCCAAACCAATTTTGAATTTATAGTAAATTGAGAAACGAGAAACAACCAGAAGGATGGGATTAATGTGTCATGCACTCTATGTTTTTGATTTGTGCTTGACCTCCTTACATGTTTTAGGGGGTGCGTGGGGTATTTACCATCTGACAGTATACAACAAACTGCCAATGTATGATGCTAATAAAAAAAGGTGATGATGCATTCTGTGTTGATGTCTCTAGTCATCTGGTGAGACAAAACAGTTTTACATTTTTTTTTATTGTCTTTAATTAAAAAAATATGGAAGTTTGAGATTCATCCCACCACTCCCCCGCCATAACCAAGGGGGTAAGCCAGCCTCCATAAAGCGTACCTCCCATGGAGCCATTTTGATGCTAATAAGCCATCACCTGCCATTAGCATTCCATTGACTGCCATTCATTTTGGCGCCACTTTGACAGCGAATAACTTTACATCTGAAGCGTTTAAAGACTCTAAATGTCCATTGTTTATTTCTAAAGAAACACGACAATGTATAAAAGGATCCATTACCTTGTATCTCACGTTATGGCTCCATAACAGACGTTTTTGTAAAAATAGGCTAACGATTGTGTCATAACCACACGACTTTCTGTCGCATAGTAGAGGAATTACCGTATAGTACAGGAGAAGCTCGCAGGCAGTTTCAACTTACATTAACTGTTTAAGTTTAATTACTAATGTTAACTAGCATTTTAGTTAGCAATAATTAGCCTGTGCCTATGTCATCTCCTTACATATACCTACGCTCTCCGTCTCTGCAAGATTGGGAATGATTGAGATTTCTCTTGGCACAGCTACCAGAAGACTTACAACTTTCAGACAGGTTGCTCACGTCACATTTACGTCGGCAAGCTCAGTTTACAGCTGCGCAGTAATGCTCAGCCATCACCGGAAAAGTGCTTCTAATAGCCTTCACTGGTCTCCGTAGAAAACAACAGCGTCACATTGTCCATTTATTTTACTGTCTGTGGTCATAACAGTCCATCCATATTGTGCTGGTCCCTTTAGATTACATTTCTCCCCCAGAATATCTCCATCCATCTGCTGAAATCCTATTTTCATGACAAACAATAAGATACACGCACTCGCTCCATCACTGCTGCCTGGAGCTGCCAGAGAACGGGACAAAGAAAAGAAGAGAGCAAAATCAAGAATGATGAGGTGGGAGGAACCTGAGAAAAAGTTCTCCTCAAGTGTTTAATCTGTTAGGATAATATCATGTTAGTGGCTGATCTGCAGGAGTGTGTTGAAAGTGAAAAGAAAAATGCAGCTATATCTAAAAATGTTAACTATACCTGTGACTTTGAAGGTTTAAGCTGCTGCTCTGGTACCAAGATGGAACAAAGCTTGCTTCAGGGAACAGAAAATCTTGGACATATTCCAAACTGTCAACAAACTCAACCGTAACTCAGTTTTCCTCGTATGAGGAATGGGACCCAGATGTGAAGTCAGCATGTGCTGTCACAACACCACTGTCCTCAAAGATCAAAGTAAGCTGCAGCGGATGCTGTGGGAGCAACCATTTGACAATCAGTGCTATCGCCTACAGCAACGACTCAGCCAGGAATAAACCTTCTCATCATACCTCTGATTGACCTACTCTGCACTATATCTGTAGCCGCAGTCTCTCTGCAGCTCAGAGTGTGAAGCAGCGGCTGCTTTGCTTAACCTGTTAAGCAGACGTTATTCCCCCAACTACTTCCTCCAGCTTCCTGTTGAAAATCAAGGCAATCCTAGGTGGCACATATAATCCCACCAGCTGCAGTCTATCCTTTCAGATGGCCGTGCTCCTTACCTTGTCACTGAGCCTGCGACTTTAGCCCTGTTGCTTGTACAAGAATATCATTCTTCGATCTATCAGTCACCTTAGGTTGAAACATCAATTAGTAAATCAATAACTTTGCCTTCAGGTCCCTTGTGGCCTCATACGCCATCATGCGCTCACTCATAGAGAAGACATACTTTATCAACAAAAAGTACAGAGTGTAAGACAAAGCAAAAAAAAAACATAGGGAGAGGGAAAGAAGGGCACCTGCATGTATAAAACTGAGCAGCACGTGCACAGAGCAGCCACCACGCGCAAGGGCATATAGGCTGTCACATGTAAACTCTGCTCTCGAAGTTGATTTCTGCTCGCCGAATAGAACTGACTTATGACACTTTGGGGGCGGAAACCAAGGGAGGCACTGGCTCTTCTATGATTAGTCTCTTTCAAGGCAATCTCACCCACACGGACCTCCTTAGTTTACCTTGATTGACAGCTATCGTTCTGGAAGCCCGGAGTGTATCAACCGTAGAACTGTTTTTCTGTCTTTATTAACGATGTAGTGCAAAACAGAACTGTATATAAAGGAATGTATAAGTGTCTCTCATCAGTTCGGTTGTTGGGATTTGTGCTATGCTTTTGAAATGTCCGTAAATTCTTGCCAATGTACCCTTATCTCTAAAATTAGAGCTAGCCTTAGCTAACATGGCTGTTGTTTGGCCTGGTCAGTCAGTCTGATAATCAACTAAAGCCAACTAACCAAATACTTATATTATTTTTTGGCATGTTTAATTTTTTAGTAGAACGCGATCACACATTAACTTTACATCATACACCACGTCATGAAACATTATTTCTGGCTCTGGATTAATCAGCCATGTTAGGTAAGGCAAACATTAGCTCTAATGTTCGAGGTAGGCTATATGCATGTGCAAAGCATCGCACATATCCCAACAACAGAACAGATGAGAGACACGTATACAGTCCTTTATTTACGGTGCTATCTTGCGCTACATCGTTAATAAAGATAATAAATAAAAACATGTCTTCGGCCTGTAACGTTCTTCCTGAATGGTCAATCAAAGTGACCAATCATAGAAGGGCCAGTGCCTCCTTGGTTTCCACCCCCAAAATGTCAAAAGTCAGTTTCATTCGGGCAAGCAGAAATCAACTTTGAGAGCAGAGTTTACCTGCGACAGCGTGTATGCCCTCCAGCGCTCGCAAAGCAGACACTCGCAGGCGCGTGGTAGCTGCTCTGTGCGTGTGCTGCTTAGTTTTACACACGCAGGTGCCATTCTTTCCCTCTCCCTATGTTTTACTTCACGCTCGCAGCTGCCTGTACAACCCTTGATTGTTGAATTGGTGGGCGAAGAGTAGTATCTGCGCATTTGAAATGACAAAATGTTTTATCGCGCTCGCGAGATATGACATAAACCTGACGCCATAGACACCATGCTGCACACACTCTCACCTTTCTCCTGCTGATGCCTTCCTTTATCACGTTCTAATACAAATCCATTTCCTTCCTGTCACCTCTCTGATAGAGCTGCTAATGTTGCTTAATAAAATTATGCAAAGGAACAGCTGTCAGTTCTGTCCTGAACATATTAAATTATCGTCTGAGGAGGGAGAGAGAGAATGAGAGAAAACCCAGGAGATGGATGACCTATTCAAGTCACTGGAACACCTCTCTCTCTCTCTCTGGGGGTTAATATGGTTTTAATGAAATTGTGCTCCTACAACAACTTATGTCATGGGGGAAAATGAGTAGGGAGTGATGGAGAGGTTTAGTGTGAAGTAGTTTTATTTACTATTATGAAGGATGAACAGCAGGGGAAAGGGGGGGAGCAAAATATGTAAAAACATATAGGCAGCAGCGAGTGAGCCTAATTTAAGCATAAACCATGGTGATGCTGCACTTTACCAGCTACCTAAATCCCTTCAAATGATTCAGTTTTCTAGGGTAGCAGCGTCTCTATCTCAGTTGGTTAGTATGGTTCAGATACTCGTTTTAATGCTGCATGAACAGAAAATTGATGGTAGAGGGAGCGAGAGATGACAGTTGCTGAAGGGTTCAATCTGGAGCTGATCCACTTAACTGGAGGATGAACAGAGAGACGAGGAGAAATGATGATTTAAGAGAGTCGAGGAGTAATGTGCTACACTGATGAGAGCCTTGGCATATTAATAGGATCTTGTATGTGTATGTGTGTGAATCTGAGTGGATGTATAGTGTAAAAAAAAACAAAAAAGTGCTGCAGGCTGGTAGTCGTGCACTCAAGTCAGTATAGTGGAGAAGGACAAGAGTCAATAGAGAGCTAATAGATCACACGAGACAGGAAGGAAGGAGATAAGACAGAGAAGATAAGGAAACAAAAGAAGGGAGATTAAGGGGAAAAGTTAGTTTGGGTTAGATGGCACAAAGGATAGATTAACTGAAGTTTACATAAAAAGAAAGTTGAACAGATGTGACCTTCATTACTATGCAAGAAATGTGATTTGGGAATAAGAGGGTGACATACAAGAGTCAGAGCCAAAGGAAAGTAAAAAGAGACAAGACTGTGAGATTCAGAGGAAGATACTATAACCTGAAAAGGACATCTCATCTTGGATGTGTGGCTATCAGATGCACACACAGGATTACAATAGACTGGGGTACTAATGAGTTACTGTAAATGTCGGAATTGAGTTTATGTCAATTTGAAAGTTGTAATTACAACTGAGACATTTTTCTGAAAGCTTTAATTAATACGTCTTCCTCACTGAACTATTTTAATTATAAAAAATAAGGAGCATTTCAAACACTTCTGTATCACACTGTACAGACACTGAACATACACTTTCCCAAAATGCAACAGGTCACAATAGGCTAGAAAACTGAAAAACATCTCTTATGCTATGAAACTGGAAACACAAAATACATAGAATAATCCAAAAAAAACTTGTGCATTTGGGTGATGCCGCCGAATGTGCGTGGGCCGCAGCCGGGTCTCCCAGCCCCATAGTGTGACTGACTCGCACGCCAATCCGCTGGTTTTGCTAACCTCAGCATATGTACGACTAAAAGTTTCGGGTGAAACTCGCGTATAGAACCACAGTTCATTATGGTCCGGCGTACTTCCTGGGGGCCTGGACCTTTTTTTTTTTTTATTTTGCGCTTAGTAATACAAAAATGTCTAAAAATGCAAAAAAAAAATGCAGATGCTGTCTACCAAAGTCAGTTGTTCAAATCAAAGAACGCATGTTTCATTCACATTTAAAATATTCAACATCATCACTGATTTAATCAGATTGAATAAAACAGCCACATGTTAAAGAAAGTGGAGGTCATTTATGTTGAAAGAATTAAAATTTTACCACGTACCTTTTCCATATCAGACATGCTGTCACGTTACTTACAGTAACAATATGGCTTCGTTCTATTCAAGTGTCCCAGTGAGCCATGGCAATGTGACACTGAGCTGGCATGCACAGGAAACTGAAACCTAAATGGAATTTAGCCATCATTAATTTTATTATTTACGCCTGTGTTTCCATGAAAACGGCTTATATGCTAAGGCTCATTTAACAAACATGGCAGTCATAGTTTAAATGACCCAAAAATAGTTTGCTAAATGGCATGAAGTGGATTAGCTATTATCATCCCTCTCACAAAAAAACTGTATTTATCACTTCATCTTAAATGTTTATTTAAATATGTACGGTATATGTGCAAAACACAGTCACACAAATCGGCACACACTCGACACTCCATGAGCACCACCACACTCACTATAGTCACATCTCTTGACCCCGTATTTGCGAAAACAATTAGCTAAGAAGAAAGTTCTGTCAAAAAACAATGTTGTTAATGTATCCTTGCACACTTAAAAGTGGGTATACGGAAATCCTGGAGCTTTCTTAGTGGGTGAACCCCAACAGAGAGATGAAAAGAGAAACAGAATGAGAATAGGAAAGTAGAAAGGATGGGGAAACAGTCATTCCATAGCATTTTAAACAGACACCTAAAAAGGTTTGGCTTTTTATAATAAAAGTACCACGTTTCACTCAGTAAAAAGTTGTTAGAGAAAAGAAACTAAGAGGAAAGTTTCTCTCTTTGTCAGGGTCAGCTGGAGCGGAGAGTCCTGATTGGTCTATTGAGGTATTTTCAATAGTGGGTGTAATTACATTATAGAGTCTAACAGCAGTCTCCTGACTAAGTGCTCTCACAGAGCAGCCTGCTGCCTCCTGAAAGACCGGCACAGGAAAAAAAAGAGTCATCCCATCAACTCCTGAAGTGAACCGGAGTTTATGTTTCACATTCACATCCCAGGCAGCGAGTCACAGACCTCCTTGGTTCTTCACCAACCGAGCTACAGTCATCATGCATACTGCACTGATAAATAAAACAGTTATAGGAGGTGTGACTTCCCCCTTGTCTTCTACCTTCCTGTTCATCTTGTACCTTGTAAACCCAACAGACGGTGTGTGCTGAAGTGCTGGATTTCCTAGCACAGCATATCCATTACAGCCTGCATATGAGTGTGTGTCTCTGTGTCACAGCTGAGAGCAGCACGGGAGGAAGCTGCTGTGAAGCTGTCCCAGCGAAGCCAAACTCATTCTAAAAGACAGGCCACCTAACAGAGGGAGACGGGCATGAAGTTAATGGCGGCTGAGAGGGTTAGTCTGGAGTTGCTTTATCTAAGTAGCAGTGGAGGAGAGGATTGCATGCATATAGAGAGCAAATAAATAGTTCTAAGTTGTGGTCTTTTCGTTGGATTTGTTGACAGTAGGCCTATATAAAATGTACATATCACCAGCTTTACCTAGATCAAGTATTTTCTGACTATCACTGAAACTTTCAAATAATTGCTGAAGCTGCTGTATGAAACCCTTCTAAACGCTGAGTTGAAATATACAGTATTCTGTGATTAATACTGCAGGGCCCTCCATCATTGTTGTGTTCATTACAGCTCAGTAGAATTAAATAACATTAAACAACAGCATGGCTCAAAGCAGTGGCGATTTTAGACCCTTTTTAGGGGGGCTCAAGCCCCTAAATTTCATCTCAGCCCCCCTAAAAATTATAATAATAAAAAAACAAATTATTATTTAATCAGTTTTAGTGCTTCAAGTTAGTGTTTGCGAACTTGTCTGTTAGTAACGGAGGGCAAACAATTACAGGTTCAAAGAAACAGGTTTAATATCCTGTGTCGCTGTCATCAATGCACCTGTAACTCTGTCAAGGAAAGTTTTATTTTCTATTTATTTATTGTTTACACCTCATTATCATTTCATTTGATTCTGGTAGTCCATAAAGGGACTTTCGTAGTTTTTTCACATGTTCAATATTTTGCATTTATCTTATACTTTTGTAATAATAAATACATATATTCATTGTTATCCAGTGCAATTACTGATTTAGCAGGGAGGGTTAACACTTTTGCAAGGCACTGTATCCGTGTCACATTCTCATTAGGGGCTGAGCCCCCCTAAAGGTCTGATCCTAGAATCGCCCCTAGCTCAAAGCCTCAATGAGTGATACTCAGGAGAAGATAGAGTTATAACACTCTTAATTTGTTAGATACATGTCAGAGCTAATAGGGAATTTAATTGATTCAAATATAAACAAGCACATTCATGATTTCAACATACCTACTGAACTGCAGCAAAACAAACACCTCTCTGCAGAAATTACACTTAGGACAGAGTAGTCACAGCAACAGATACAGTGCATTATAAAGGCCTTATGCAAGCACTAAGAGGAAGAAGGGGAAGAAGAAAGACAATGGACGTGTCCTTTAGATTCTTCATTTGTGTGAGCTGTTGCTCAGTGACATTTTAAGGCTCTATGTCCAGGAGCATCGGCAACATCTAGAAATAAACA
Organism: Sander lucioperca; assembly: GCF_008315115.2. Taxonomy (NCBI): domain Eukaryota; kingdom Metazoa; phylum Chordata; class Actinopteri; order Perciformes; family Percidae; genus Sander; species Sander lucioperca. The sequence continues at coordinate 34,308,969 of NC_050173.1, forward strand.
CTTACTCCCACTTAATTACATAATTGATTTAATGTTGCTAAGAGGAATGTGAGAGAGCAGAGAGGCACAGGCTGATGTGTAGGGAGATACACCTTCTACCTACCATACACCTTTCTATGCGGAGTCTCTTCGTCAGCTTCTTTGTCAGAACTGTTGAGGTCAGATCATATAAAGAAGTCTGGGAGAGACAGGTTATCACTGCTGATTGCAGGTTTAGTAATAATAATAGAAACTGCAGGGCACTGTGTGTGGGTGGCAGCCATTTTTATTCCTGAATAAAGGAACAATTTTATAGATTCTGATGTATAATAAGTTGCTGATACATTTGTACAGTATAGCAGAATAACAGAATAAAGCATTTATTTTAAAATGCAGCAAATGCTTTTGGTATTTCGTACATTCTTTGTTTGACTGCCTGAATTGAAAACAGGAAGCCTTTAAAGAGAAAAAATGGCAAAAAGTCAGAAAGAAAGAAAAAATAGAAGAGGGATGATTAAAACTATGAAGTAGACATCAAGTTTTCTGAAGTATGAAAAGATTAATGAGAACATTAATTTGAAAGATCCAGCTGGCTGGAGTCCTAGCCAACAGAGATCAAAGACACTTTGACTTTGAACCATTGTTCATTTATTTCCTCCATAAACCCACAGACATGCACGCCATTTACACTGTTAAAGGGCTGAAGATGATTTCAAAGCTAGTTTATCATCAGATAATCAAAATTGCTATGTAGATGAAAGTGATGTGTTTGTAGATGCTCATGTCCAATAGAGGCCTGACGGGATGGGTTAAAAGCACAACTGGTACCTGTTTGTTATGAAAGTGATCTCTGGTCAGATCAGATGCTGTTTGCATAACATTCATGTTGAATCAGCCACATATTCCATATTCAGGCACAATATCTTCTCGTGTTTTTGATCTTCAGAGTAAACACTTCGTAGATGTGTGTGAGTAGAAAGGCATTCTCAAAAAAACATTGATGGTTGAATGTAGAGGTGCATTGATGAATCGATTAATCGATTATTTGTCAACTATTAAATTAATCGCCAACTATTTTGATAATCGATTAATCGTTTGAGTCATTTTTTTTATTAAAAAAAAATAAGATTTCTCTGATTCCAGCTTGTTAAATGTGAATATCTTCTAGTTTCTTCTCTCCTTTGTGACAGTAAACTGAATATCTTTGAGTTTTGGACAAAACAAGACATTTGAAGACGTCATCTTAGGCTTTGGGAAACACTGATCCACATTTTTCACCATGTTTTGACATTTTTATAGATCAAACAACTAATCGATTAATCGAGAAAATAATCAACAGATTAATCGACTATGAAAATAATTGTTAGTTGCAGCCCTAGTTGAATGCATAGACATGAAATTTGGCACGCAAATTCATGTCCCGCTTATTTATTGTAATAATGATAGTGATCACTTAACTTTTCATCTAGTGTCATCATCAGATCAAGATTTTAAGGTATCCAATACTTTGGATTATGGCTAAATACTTGCAAAACTAAAGGCACTCCCATCAACCTCAGCTGTACTTTGTGTTTTGGTGCTAATTGGCAAATGCTAAAATGCTAAACCAAGATGGTAAAAACACTATACCTCCTAACATTGTCCCTGTGAGCATGTAGAGCCTCACAGAGATTCTAGCATTGCTGTACCCCTTCTTTGCCCTTTCTTTTTTTGTTACCCTCTCTTTTAATCTTTCTTCTTCACTTTTCTTAGCCTATTCAAATCTTGTTGTAATTTGTTGTAGCTCTAACATTCCTTTACCATTTGACCCACACCTCCTCTGTCGTCTTAGTTTTTCTGCATTATTGGATTATGTCTGTCTTTTTCTCCTAAAAACTAATGAAATCAGCTATCCATATATTCATAGTATAAAGTGGATCATAAGACTTTATGTGGATGAGATTGAGCCATTGTCCTCCATTATTTTTCCTCATGACTCCCCGCTGACTCAGCTGCCCCCCTCCAAAGAAACTAATCAAGTATGCTGCAGCCAGTTCTGTCCTCAGTGTACCCACATTCTCCCATGTTGCATTTTTTGCTTTACTGGCTTTTTATGACTCTTTCTGTTGTTTTCAAAAATGTGATGCTTGTGCACGAGGTTGCCGCCTGGGGAGCTGCACCTGTGTACCTCTATGCCATGGAAAAAGTTATTGCTTTCAATATGTTGTTCATAATGCATTTTGAGTCCAGTGAATACAATACAGAATGTTTACAGCCTTTGAATTATCTAGCATTGACTATGATACCTATAACACAAAATCCTTCTAAATCAAAATCCAAGCAAAGCCTGTTGTTTGTGCAGCACACATAGAAATAAAATTGGTAGAAAGGCCATTGAACTGTTTGCCATGGTCATTTGATTGGTACACAACAAAATGGCTTGTTTGTCCATTACTGCAAAACCTCAGCTCTGCGACTTGCCGGAAGTCGGCTTTTTATCGGAAGTTTCGTTACCATGGCAATGGTACACATAAAATGGCTGCTGCTCTGATCATTCTGCTACGTTGATTTGAATGGAAATGGCCTTTCTATCCATTTTATTTCTATGGCAGCACGTCTGCTGTTGAAAGGACAGTACTTGTCTGCACTGAAGGGTTCTTCAGTGTAGTAGTAGTAATCACCTTTAATTGTTTGCAATCAAAGGATGTTTTAGGAGAAGATTAAATAAGTCTATAAAAACCGATGAAAGGAGTTTCTGCGTTGTTTATAAATGAGATTCAGGTTTGGGTTTGATACACATAAGATATTCCTCTCACGCACTTGAAGAAGTTGAAGGAAAGGGAGCAAAGTATAAAACAAGACAATTTCAGAATGGAAAAAAAACACTATTTTTGCTCTTTTTAAAAAAAAAAAAAAAACATTCCCCAGGGTGTGACTTGGTTTGGCCATTGAGTGGCACTGGAGTGTGGTATAACAGAGAGGAAGAAACAGCAAAGAGGAATTATAGATGGAATAAAGAAACAGACAAAGCTTTTGAAGGGATGATGTGAAAAGGACAGAATTATATTGTGCATGCAATCTGGCTGTATATTATGGATGTAACTCAGAAGACTTGTTATATAAGGAAAGTCAGGAAAGTCTGACATTTAGCCAGAGGACCTTGCACGCCCAGCACATCTGCATGATGACATTCCCCTAATTGGAAGTTGCCATTTTACTGAAATAACAGAAATTAGCAGTTTAAATATTTGACTTGGTGGCTAACCTTCAAGCAGACCTGTTGTGTTTATATCTGAGCAGGGAGATTTCTTCTTTCTTACTTTTATTATCAAAGGCATGTTTAACAGCCTCTGTCCTTCAAGTACCCAGTTTCTTCTGCAGAGACTCACTTTCCCCTCAAAAAAAACAAAATCCCTAACCTCTGACACAACTCAAGAGCTGCTGTCTGAAAAGGATTTCTTTTTTTAAATCCCTTTTGGATTTTGCTCGTGTCTCTAAAACATATAATTTACTTGTGAATGTATAAAAATGCCTTTGTTATCATTGAAAATCAACATGAAAAAAATTAAAATTAAAATGTAACAATACAATGAATTTGTTATTGACTTTATCTGTATAATCAAAAAGCAAAACAGAGTTATTTTTGTTTGTTAATGTTACTTATCTGAATTCTGTAAAGAAGCAGGAAGGCTACATTTCTTCTTCTACCAATATAAACTATTTAGGAAATACAAAATGAGGACAGTATGCTGAGTAATTAAAGCAAGTAAAGTAGTGGGGAAAGTCGCCACATGACGGTCAACTTTTGTCCGATAAACTCAACTGCAATGGCCCTGAAAGGACGGTCACCTCACGGTGGCTGGTACTCGACTCCCAGTAACCTTTTCTCGGCTAAATTTAACTGTAAAGACCGCTAAACTTAACTGTCATGTGACCAGCCGGCGGTCACCTTATTTCGTAGGCTATCACAGGAATTGGAGTGCATAAGTTTTGATACGATATCATATAGGGATCGACCGATATGGATTTTTTTGTGCCGATACCGATACCGATTTTTTTTTTCATCAGCCTTAGCCGATGACCGATACGGGCTGCCGATTTTCTTGAGCCGATATTTGGAGCCGATACTGCTTTTGCTCCCTCAATTTACATCATAAAAATGTAAACCCTGCTACACTGAATTTGTTTTGGGAATCTGCTCTGCCATTTCTTTAAAAATAATGAACAAAAACACAGATCAGTGTCACTTCTGCAATCATCTTACATTCATATCACCCAAATGATGTGTGCAATGTGCATCATATGGATGGGTGCACTGCTTATGGTTAACTGTACAAGGGTAAAAGGCTTTCATTAACATCTACAACACAGCCTTGATAATGCATTGCTTGCTGACATATTATAAGACAGATATAATCAGGTCATCACAAAATGTCCTTTGTCAACACATTTAAATAATTTAAGAAAACAATAAACCTGAAAAGTAGCCGATGCTGATACACGTAAAAACGCAAATATCGGCCCGATATATTGGCCAGCCGATAAAATCGGTTTATCACTAATATCATACAAACTTGTTGAACCAGAACACGACATACACCTGTACTAAAATTCAGTAGACATCCAGTAAGTCTCGTCTCCTCTCCTCTGTGCTGTAAACATCAGCCTCACTGTCTGTTGCAGTCTTTCAGCGGTCCAGCCATAATATGGATAATCTTGTCGTAGTAAACTGCTAAAAAGCTGCAGACGGACATGTTGCCAGAGGGCCAGTGGACAGATGCCAAAGGGTGACCAGAGTCACAGTGAGACTCCAAGTGCCAACTGTGCTGTGGTGTTGACGATAGCCCAGGAGAGTGAATGTGAGGCCACTGTCTCCAGTCTACATGATGCCTCTGCTGATGGTGACCCATTTCAGTCAATAAAGCTAAAAAATAAATAATGGAGGCCTGTGACACTGATTAAAGAAGTTTTCTCAACACTCGCCTACAGTGATTTTTGCATTGTCAGCTCTGTTTGGACTGTTTGGACTGCTAAAAGTCAAGCCAGCTACTTTATATGGACAAATTAAATCCTTCATTCTATCCAGATATACATTTTAGCTACATATATATGGTTCCATATTTATTTTTAAATGCATACTTGGATTGGACATTCAGTGTAAAAGCCTCCAACTTCTCCATATGCAGCCAATATAAATCTGGTTATGACTCCACCAAGTGGGAACGTAATTCTCCATCGATACAGGTAACCAGTGATGGACCGAAGGAGACAAGCTGAGGCCACTTGTGGAGAAGAAGCAACACTAGACATTAATGACTTGAGTTGAGCATTAACAAAGTAATTTATTTCCAGTGTTGCGGTCCAGATAGGTTAAAAAAGTAGTCTTATAAAAAGATGTTTTACAAACAAAACTGTTGTGTTAATTAAACCAGTAAATATAATAAACCACAATCCTTATTACCACTAGAAGTAACCTGAACAGTGGGAGACACAAAATATACTGTAAAAAATAAATTGTTCCTTTTTTGCTCAGGTGTAATGTTGCTTTAAGTGTACCACATAAGCTCCTGCTTTAAAGATCAGCACTCATGAATATGATTTGTCAGACTTTAAATAGTAAAGTGGACACTGTATCAATGCAGGTACTTGGTTGCTAAAAAAAGTTTGACTTCATTGGGATTAGGTGACACAGAGTTACTTTATGCTGTTGGGAAATGTCAAATATGGCAATTAACAGTTGAACATAAAGGGAAACAGAAACTAAGATAGTTATTTAGATGGTAGGACAATACAGTAGTGATCAAGTGTCATCCTTTGCTTGATATCAATTATTCCATGCCATGGTCTCGCCTCCTGCATATCACTTCTCATCAGCTTAGAAGCGCATGTGTTTTAGTAAATACATATCTATGAGATCTTTTGCTGCTGCAGAGGGTGACAATGCACATTCTGCATTTTCGCATTAATGAAAAATTATTGAATCAATAAGTGTAAATCATTTACTAAACTGTTTCAGAAAAGGGATCTATAAATTAAGTTTATATATAATTGAATGCCAGACATTGACTTTCTATGCATCAGCATCACTATGACGTTCAATTCAGCAGCTACATGTGCATTATGCACTCCACTGTGGAAAAGCAGAAAAGTACAGTGTTTCCCACACATAGACTAATGTGTGCCGCACTATCAACACCGGCCGCCGCACATTGCGTTTCGTTATTATTTTTTTTTTTTTTAAATGCTACTTAAAACACGTTCAGCTGCATTTCTTTTCCCTGCTCTCCTTCGTCTCTCTGTCACTTATGTCTCGCTCACATACACGCGCACACGCGCGCGCGCACACACACACACACACACACACACACACACACACACACACACACACACACACACACACACAGCTCCACCCACTCTGTGGTGTTTGGTGTTTTTAGCCCCCAACGTCGCCTTCCAGGCAGCGCGGCAATGGTTATGTCAAAGAAGTTATGTTTAGGGTTAAGGTGAGGGTTAGATGCCTGAAAGGCAACATTGGAGGCTTAAAACACCATCGAGCCCACCGTGCACAGCGTCTGTCTCCATAAAGGAGAGAAGACGGCTGGCGAAATTCACAAGTTCATGAAAGGTTAGTATCTATCTCTTGAACACCTTTACACAATCACACATTAAAAAGTGCTATACAGATATTTTATATTCTGAATACAATGTTGTCAGTGTGTTAATGCTGGAGTCCCGACCCGACTCTTAACAAACAAGCGATTGTGCCTGCTTTAGAAAGTTAACAAGTTGCAAGTTTGCGGTAATTGGGTTGTCGAGGTCAAAACACTATATGTAGCAGCTGTGAATCAAATAAATGTTATGTCACTCTTACACTGAATGTTTGCTGCTTCAATCCAGATGAGTATTGAAAAGTATTTTCCACGACTGAAAAAGGCAAGTGTTGAGGATGAGGACCAGCCTGAACCGGAGGTATCAGTCTGAAACAGAGCTGAACAGTCCAACCAGTGTAATTAGTTATGCTATTCATTTGTTTACAATATTTTCAGGCTTCAACCAGTGAAAGACAGGGTCAGGGAGAGAAAGAGATAGATTTGTTAGGCATTGAAGTATGAGAGGAGGACAGTATCCAACAGCGTGTCCTCCTCAGTTTTTGATACTTGATCATTACGAAAATATCCCGCCCCCCGCCACAAATTGCTTTCTCATCTGTAGGAAACACTGAAGTACTTGTATCAGAAGTAGGACCATAACATGGTGCCCGTCAAGAAAAACTTCAAATTCAGACTTTCTTATTCTGACGTTATAATATTTCTGACATAGCATAACCAACTGTGGTACTGTATCATGCAAATGAAGACGCAATAGAGGTTAGAGGCTAAAGAACTACAAGTAACAATGTTTCTGTCAGTGAGATGTAAATAATAATGCCTTAGTTTATTCCATTACAGGGAAATGACTACAGCACAGTTGCCCCCTAAAGTTTATGGCTTTGGGAAAGACACTGCATTATCTGTTAAAGACAAAAAATGGTTTTAATATTCAATAAGTGACCTTTTCCTCCCCACTTCCCCAATGTGTCACACTCTCTCCCCGTGTGATTCCATACAGGTGCAACTTGTACATCTGCAATTGCTGAGAAGCATAACTGAGTCTGGGGAGGTGTTTTAAGCTTTCTCTCTTATGTCTTTTAATACAGACTGACCTCAGGAATCTAAGTTTCTAATTTGAAAACTCTAGCCCAGAGCAAGTACTATTTCTGCCTACGGCTGGAAGGCTGTTGGGAGTGTACTGTGCTTCAAGATGAATGCCTGACTGACTTTCCTTTTACATTTTACATTATGCTTCAGTATTTAGATAGAAGCTACAGTTAATGAATAGCAGAAAAATAATACTGCCTAGTATTCTTTCTTTAATGTAGATTCCATTTGTGTCTGTGTCTCTGCAGCTCAGCAAACCAATACTGAAGGTCTGCATGTGTTCAGACTGGTATTCACACATTCAACAAACACACACGAGCAGCCTGCTGGATACTTCGTTTCACTGGTTCCCCTCCATTACTATATGTGATGCAGTAGTTTATGTCGACAACGTTTCATTTACAGGATTGTTCTGGTGCTGCCAAAGGTTCCGGCAGAGGTCCCTCATTTTCGGCCGGATGTCCCTCACCTTTATTTGTGTTGGCGTTCTAAACTCCGGTAGATTTATGAGGACTATGGTTAACTGCTCCTCAGATCTCTGCAGGGTAAATCCAGACAGCTAGCTAGACTATCCAATCAAAGTTTTCTGTTGCGCACACACACACACACACACACACACACACACACACACACACACACACAGCCTGCAGGTTATGCTAGAGGTGGCCAGCATTCATCTCATTTGTATCTCATCTATCTGAATCACAATATCCAGGGAGAAGCAGGAAAACCACTGAACCATTTTGTCCAATTTAATAAGGTTGATGCAGAGGTGGGCGACTTTTTGTTTTCAAACAATGTTTTTTTGTTCCTGGCACAGAAGCCTGAACTAAACTATATTAGTGTGATCAATATTCCTTCATTGCACTCTGTGGAAAAAAACAGATTTCAAGGTTTTAATTCCTCCTTGCGGTTTTATTATTTCTATTAATTCAGATAAGTGCAAGACAAGACATTTCAGGTTTCATATTGCTGTAAATTTGAATGTGTATGTTGGTCAATGAAAAGAAATACAGACTGCACAAATCTCTGCCCACCATGTGTAAGCCTGTTAACAGAGGCCATATTAGCCTGTATAATTACATGCTACTGGAAATACCCTTATACTGTTCTGTGGAGGAAGATCTTTAATCTACTGCCCACATATTAATAATATGTTAATAGCAGCAGTGCTAAATCCCAAACTACAGCTTTCATGTTAGCATGCACTAACAGACCATGATGGAAATAGCTCCATGTTACTGACAGGGCTAGCTTTGATCCTCCTGTGTGCATTAGCCATGGCTCTATCTGGCTCAGATGAGGAGCTGTAGGCTTGTTTATCTCTCTGCTCAATACTGGCATCTCTCCACACTTCCAACACGTGGAGCACTAATTACACTAAACACTACTGTATACCAAAGCTGAAGTACCACTTCTTACTGTTGTAGGAAGACAAAGAAACAAGTTGAGTTGGTTTCAAGCTCTGGCATTGCTGTTGTCAACCAACCATTAAATACTGAAGCATCTAGTAATGATGATAAAACCTTGTCCTCAGTAAATCAACATGGAATGTGCTTTTTCCAAATTGTTATGCCAGAGTGGTCACGGTGAGAGGATAGTTATGAATGAGATTTGAAGTGATGTTTTTGGCAGAAACTACAGTAAAAGAACAAATCAATACAATGAAACACAGGGGGTGTGGAAAACAGACAGACTTTCCTCGGTGCTATACTGTGGGAGAGACAATGTGAGAGAAAAGTTGCCCTGTTTCTTAAACATAACTTTATTCAGGCTAACAAGGGAGATAGTTTGTATAGTGTTTTTTATGATTGTTTGATGTTTATTCTGTTTATGACAGTTATGCTCTTTCTAGCTTTCTCTCTCAAGACAACACAGAAGAGCCGAATAAACTTCATCTTAGACTGTTGACACATTTACCTAACCTCTTATCTTTTATAGGCCTCCTCAGATTAACACTTAAAATGCACCATCATACTTCAAACCAAGCGTATGGTGTCATTACACTTAAAAACCATAGACAGTTAAAGAAGTGGACAAAGTGACGCCGTTGTTTTCTATAGAGAGCAGTGAAGTCTATTAGAAGCACTTTTCTGGTGATGGCTGAGCGTTACGGCGCAGCCTCCAACTGAGCTTGATGACGTAGATGTGACGTGAGCAACCTGTCTGAAAGTTGTAAGTCTTCTGGTAGCTGTGCCAAGAGAAATCTCAATCATTCTGAATCTTACGGATGGCGTAGGTATATGTAAGGAGATGACATAGGCACAGGCTAATTATTGCTAACTAAAATGCTAGTTAACATTAGTAATTAAACTTAAACAGCTAATGTAAGTCGAAACTGCCTGCGAGCTTCTCCTGTACTGTACGGTAATTCCTCTATGCGACAGAAAGTTGTGTGGTTATGCCAGACATGATAGCCTATTTTTACAAAAATGTCTGCTACGGAGCCATAATGTGAGATACAAGGTAATGGAGCCTTTTATACATTGTTGTGTTTCTTTAGAAATAAACAATGGACAAATAGAGTTTTTAAACGCTACAGATGTAAAGTTATTCGCTGTCAAAGTGGTGCCAAAATGAATGGCAGTCAATGGGATGCTAACGGCGGGTGATGGCTTGATAGCAACAAAATGGCTCCTTAGGAGCTACGCTTTGTGGACGCTCGCTTACTCCCTTGTTAAAAACACTCTGCTTTGATTGCAATAAACAATCCTCCTAAGCACATGCAGTTCATCCAGTTGTCATGGAACTGTAGATGTCTTTGATCTGCTGAAACAGATTGTGTGATACAATTGTAAACATCAGAACAGCTACTAAAGGGATCTTGTAGTGAGATTTGTTTTTGTCAACTTCTGTTTCTGAGTTCTAGAATGAACTTTCAATCTCAACTTTTAAGCCAACATGGATAAGGAGTCCCTAAAGTGCAAAAGAATTTGAACATTTGCAATTACATGACAACTGAGCAAAATATATCTGCTGATCAAGTAATACGATCAAAAGCTCAAGAACAGCTAGGTTGTGCTGAATTTAGTTTTTATCAACTACAGTACATGTGATGTGATTTCCAGTGGGAGTCACCAAAATAAAAAGTTGATTTAAGGTCAAAATGAATGATTTTTACCATGAAAACACAAAGAACCAAATGAAATATATAAATGGTGGGGAACTAGGGCTGATCATAGATTAAAAAAAAAATGATCCACACTTATGCGCAAAATACAAAGTATGGAGTCATGCACCTTTCATCAACTTCTTCACACACACACTTCATGCCATGACACCCCACCACATGGTGATGGTAGAGCCTGAGTGAGGAAGCAGAGCAGCCCAACACTGAGAGGCAAAGGGAGTATTTCATGTCTGTCTGTAGGCTGTGACATTAACAACCCAAGGTGATTTAATTTCCTAATTCATCCAACTCCTTTATTTATGAGCCACCAAGGCTTTTTAGCAAGCGCTGATGGATCTCTCTTGCTCTTTATGCTCCACCCCGAGGACTTGGTAGCAGCATAAAAACTGAGTTGGGGGGGGGGGAATGGAGAATGGAGAAAAGTGGGGAACAAAATAGTGTTGCAGAGGTGTGACAGGGTTTTGGTTTGTTGCTAAGCCACCCAGGACATTTCATTTCATTTCAGTGAAGCCGTCTATTTTTTCCTTGTCCCCAGCCTTCCATCCATTTCTGTCATTCTCTTACTGTGTCCTTCCTCCAACATTCTTTTTCTCATCATGAAGTGTCTTTCTTATCTCAAATTTATCCTCTCCGAAAGTAATCTGGCTCTCTACAAGGCTTTTTCTAGGCCTGTATATACCCCTCCACACACACACACACACACACACACACACACACACACACACACACACACACACGCACACTCACATGCAGTCTGGGTGTCTCTCACCCTCAGTGTCACTTAACTTCCCGACGTTTGGCCTGAAGGCTGCTGTGATCTTCACTTCAGACTCTTTTCTTGTCATATTGCCTGGAGAGAAGAAGTGTCAGGATCAAACAGACATTGAGTACACACACGAGCAAACACATGGAGACACACTTATTCACCTACAGTACTTCATCTAGATTGTGTGTGCAGTGTTTACCTACTCTAAAACAGCCAGTTTGGTATCATTTAGATACCACACAGTTAAGGCTCCATTGATTCACAGTTTTAATTTGGTCTAAGGTCACATCATACACCTACTGCAATCCTAACCGAATCGTATTTGTGCCTAAACCTAACCACACTCTAACCATCCTGCCGATATAGGCAGTCAGATCAGAAAACACTTTATTCTGCAGGCCTGTAAATTCATGATACATAACAAATAATTTCCTCTGAAGTTTCCTAGAAATATGTACATAATTTGGTAAGAATTATAGGGAAAATAGAATGATGAGTTGGTGCACATCCAATTACTTCCAAATGCTAAGCTAGCATTAGCTTGAGACTTTGGGTCAATGTACTGCAGATCAACTGAACATGCAGGAATGTCTACAGACAGAGATACAATTTAGCATTTAGGAAGATTACAGTTTCCTAAAATACATAATTAATGGAACAATATTTACATAGGTGTAAATGGAGGAGTTCCTTCAAGAAAATTCATCAATCAATTCAATCAATAATGAACTCAGCACAGGTAATTGAACTAACTAAGTAAGTATTTCTTCCCTGTAATTAGTCCCAAAGGACATAGTTCTTTCCAACAAAGTTTAAAGATGCATGTGTTGATCTGAAGGACAGTTAGAAAAACGCATTAGTTGTTAGTTAAACTTGGAGAACTTCAATTCAATTCCAATCCATCTCTCTCATTCCTTCCATCTATCAATACTTAATAGTGACTGAATCATTTTCACTGGCATGACAAGCATGTGTTCAGCAAACAACACCCTGACAGTCTAAGTGTCATACTTTAACATATTTTCACATTATTGATATAACGAGAAACTGTGTATACATTACCACGGTTGACAACGACGCCGATTTTGTTCTCTGATTCTCTGTTGTTGTCTTTGGGCAGGTTCTTGATAATGAACAATAATACAGATGAATTCATGTAAAATCCCCAAGCTGTGTTTGATCCCTCCCTACAGATTTAGCACAAACTAGAGGCTTGTTCTTTTTTTATGTTAAGCAGTTCAATGTTAAACAAGCCTTGAAAAAAGGTTGTTCCAGCTCTCATAACGTGTGGGGCTTCTTTGTTGGCTGGAGTATTCTGTACATAAAAAAGGAAGCAAGTGTTATGTTGTATTTTCTGCTTGGCCGGGTCACATATCCAGTGGCAATTCTGAAAGCAAAGCCCTGCATGCCTTAGGGTTGAATACATTTCCCCAGGCATTTTGGTTAGCTCGGTTTTATGAACATACTATAACATTTCTGCCGATGTGGCAACTACTGACCAAAAAACCAGCTTGGCAAGCCTGGACAGATACAGTGTCTGTGTCTCTATTTCAGTTGGTCAAATCCAGAAATTGCAACTCAACATTGACTAATGGACTATAACCCTGTAATCCAGATCTGTCTCTCTTTCACCACTCCCCCTATTTATACAGATTATTTTTGTGTTGTGTCCTCTAGTTGGGTCTCTGTGCCAGTTTGACTCTCCTGTGCTCCTCTGGACTGGCTGTGATAATAGGACACCGCCTGCAATTTGTAATCCTCCCTTTGACTGCCACATTACAAATACACAACAAAATTCTGTCTTGCATATTCACATACAAGAGCCTACAACTACATTTTCAAATCAACCAAGTCACTACAATACTGATTTTTTTTTCAGTTGGCCAGCTGTGCACTGACTAAAAGACTCTCTAAGTTACACTAGCAGTTAATTGAAAGTAAATAAATGGACACGTACCAATATATCTTTAGTACCAAATTACATAGTCCTTTCCAGGAAAACTCCAGGAAAGTAAATTTACAGTAGGAAACTATTGGACCTACAAAATAATTTATTTGTATTTACCATTATTGTACCCAAAACAAATATCATCTGTTGAGCTTATTATTAAATGTTCCTTCAACAAAACACAATAAATTCAATGAAAACATAACAACACAACACAATCATGAATTATAAATTAGACCTGACTGTGTGACAGTAGCTGGATATAAAGCAGAACAAAGTAGTTTAACAAGGCAAAATGACCAGCATATATGTATATATATATATATATATCACCAAATACTAATTATTGAACCTGGAGGAAAAAGTATTACTAGGATCCATGAACAGAAGTTTTATTTTAGTTTGTAAGTTTAGTAAATTTGAATACAGATTAGACTAAATATGATTGTGAAACTAATGCTTGGAATAGCAACGTGTAGATCCTGAAGCAAAACCTCACCTTTGATCCTCTAACTGAGCTTCAGCTGTCTGAAATGCTGTTGCTCATATCCCCAAGCCCCAATCTCCAATCAGTGTTTAAAATGACATGCCCCTGGTGACTGAGACAATATTATCTCCAAACATTTAAGACCTGATCTGATAGCAGCCTCTGGCACAAAGTCTACACCTCTTATCCCATCATAAATTATGTAAATCCTTGCTCGTTGATCCAGGGTCAGCTGAGGGGAGTAGTGGCAGGCATGTGAAGCCCTGCAGGATCTGATGGGAGTTCAGCATATGTCTGGTTAAACCACCCACAGGGCAAGCAAGGCTGTCTGCGAGATACAGACTGACCTCAAAGCTGCCTGTCACCTTATCTCTCTCCACAGGGACACACACAAACGTGCACACACACAACCTGTTTCCATCTCCATGTATTTTTTCTGTTTTCAGTGGGAACTACCCATTTACACTTCATATTTAAAAGGTTTTCATCCAGCTCTCTTACAATAAGTGCAAAAGTCTCACAGTATCACCTTCTTCTTCACCAACATGTCAAACAACCAGTAAAAAGTAGAGCAATAGACTGAGAGAGCCTGTGACAATAAGGTGACCAGGTAAGAGGATTGGGAAATAAAAGGATACAAGTGAGATAAGAGAGATTGACCTACAGGACTGGCTCTTAAAATGTGAGTTTTGTGTACATAACACAAAGTAATTCAGCTGTGTGGACTGGATTAGGAAGACCGTTCTATCATTGTGAAGCCAGGAGAGAGAAGAGGTGAGGCTCAGCAGAAAACAAAATTGCCAATGGAAGCAGAGCACGATAGTTACGTATTGTAACTCCAGATTCTATGAGTATAGGCCTAGCCCTCTAAGAGCTGTCGCTATTGGGTTAATTCCTTCGCGCATGCGCAGTCGTGAAGATTTATTTCGCGCCCTTGTGCCCTGCACGGGCCTCTATTATGTCCACAGTTACTGTATATCACAGTTGCGCGACCATAGAACTGCTCCCAACATCAGCATTTTTCTTCAGCCAACGTTGGCGAAGCAGGTGGCCTGAATCTTAGAGGGCTACGCCTATACTCATAGAATCTGGAGTTATAATACATAACTATCGTTGTATTTCGTATAAGCTTCGCCCTCTAAGAGCTGTCGCTATTGGGTCAAGGGCGAAGCTGATGTAGTCAATGCCACCTGCGACACAAGGTCCACAAGCAGAACATAGACTAATTGCTCTTCCTATTCGCACCGCTCCAGTATAATGTATCAAATAATATATTATTTTGATAAAAACCTGTCATGATTATGCATTGGCCTAATACTGATTGTAAGGCCCATGTCATGATTGTGAAAGTGCTTTACAATGATCATGATTAATAACTGCAGAATGCTCGTATTCCTCACAGTCACTCAAGTGCAGGAGGGATGGGGACAGCAGCAAAAACACATCAACAGCCTCCTCCACGTCGTTGTTATGAGGCGGGGAAGCCCTTGAGGGAGAACATCCTCGACCGAAAGGAGCTAGTTAAAACTTTCGTTGTAGAAGAAGGGTCTGTAAAAGGCCTAGTTCAGATTTACATGGGTAAGAGTGCGCTACGGAGGTCACTTCTACATAATCCAACACTGCCACGACACAGACCTCGCCGCCAACGGGACTTCTAGTTGGTGGGTAGTTGTCCGGTAACAGCTTTTTTTTTTTGGCCAACATCTTGTTCTTCTTTACGCGACTGAGGTTATATTGCTGCAGAAGGAATAACTATATAGCATATAGAATATATAGCTGATGGTCTCGTTTGCTTATGTAGGTCGTATAATAGAGGCATCAGTATTAAATTGAGACTGTTTCACAACCAGTAAAAACTCCTTGTAGCTGCTTTAATAAAATATGAATGCATGAAAACTGCTAATAGATGATTCCCAAATGCTTTAATTGTGTAGTGTATAAGTGTAGTATGTTTATCCACTTCCTCCATTATCCATGCATGACTGTCAGCATGTATGTTTTGTGTGTGTGTGTGTGTGTGTGTGTGTGTGTGTGTGTGTGTGTGTGTGTGTGTGTGTGTGTTGAGTACAGGTAAAAAAGTGTGCAGGAAAACCAGTGATGAGGAAAAAGAAAGCATGTACTGATGAAAATGGGAAACATGTTGCAGTATTGAAGCTGGAAAAGAGAATAAATTCAGAGAGAATAAGAGAGTCAGAGTCAGGAATAGACAATGAATAAGAACAAAGGAAGCGGGACTATAATGAGGGAAATAACAGATGAGTGTGGCCAAAGGCTTGATGCAGTGTCCTCTCATTTAAACAAAGGACACTAAACAGATAAGCTCTTGTAACTAAAGTTTTGCCTGTTTTATAAATTACCTGCCCTGAAAAGAATACTGTACAATGCCAACAATGCTATTCCCATTAACAAAACACTGGTAGAAAAGAAAAGTAATTAAACTGACTACACAAACAAGACAGAGACAGATTATTTAATAAAACAAACAGAAGAGGAGGACAGGTCCCCGTTTATACAGAGGTGTTATAGCTTAAAACTGCCTGGCCTGGATCCCATCACACACAGCAGAGTAAACAGAGTCATGAATAAAAACCAACAGTCTTTGGCAACAACACAATACTGAAAAGACAATAATAGAAATATATTAGTGAGATAGACCGTGTGCTCAGGAGAATAACACACTCTATAGCTCACTGTGTTCAGTAAACTGCAAATACATATTTGGACCTCATTATGTCTCTGGAAAACTCACGACATACAATAATTCTGAGCACAATGCAATATGGGGGATAAATCGATAGACCTTTAACCTAGTATTAACTATTTTTTATTTTTTTTCCTCATCTTAAAGTGAAGCATGTTATTGTAGAAGACTAAACTATAATAAAATGACAATTACCGCAATCATAAGGTGTGTTAGTGTGTAAAGCGAAGTCAAGACAAGTTGGAGGAGCTATTATCCACTCGTAATTAACATAGAGGAGCTTTCACCGTTGCCATAGCAAACACTTGTTGCAGATTAGCAACCCAAACACCCACACATACATTTAATATTTAAGTGTTAACTCTGTTAGCTTGAGTATACAACAATCAAGTCATCAGCCACAAGAGATCTAATCAAGAAATTGTCATACAACAAGTGTTCAGTTCACATATCCTACCTCTTGTAAACTGAAACACAATCTTGTGTCAGTGGATGATTTGGCATAAAGGAGAATTTAAAACATAGCATTTTACTTCAATAGATTTCAATACTGTTCAAAGGCAACGTTTCTTTTTGAGTGAATGAAGCGCTACATTTACCTGAGACGTAAGGAGGGGATTGAGGTGGATGGTACAGTAGGTGTACAATGTGCTTTTACACCAGAGATCAGGATTTTCATCCACAGTCCCATCTGTGGTTTTAGACACAGTATAGGGAATAAAAGCACTTTAATTGTGTTTTTTGTTTAAATTGTGTCTTGCGCATTAAGTCCCTGCAGATGTTTTCTGTATTAAACCAAGACCACATTCTGTCCCTATCCTAAACTGTTTAACAAATTACAAAATGAATAATGCTGTAATCCCTATGAGCCAATATAGTATTACAAGATTTGATATTTGGGCAAAAACAATTGAAATGCATTGTCAGTGAATATTACAATTTTTGATACTTGACAGATACAGTGGGGAGAATAAGTATTTGATACACTGCCGATTTTGCAGGTTTTCCTACTTACAAAGCATGTAGAAGTCTGTAATTTTTATCATAGGTACACAACAAAAATCCAGAAAATCACATTGTATGATTTTTAAATAATTAATTTGCATTTTATTGCATGACATAAGTATTTGATCACCTACCAACCAGTAAGAATTCTGGCTCTCACAGACCTGTTAGTTTTTCTTTAAGAAGCCCTCCTGTTCTCCACTCATTACCTGTATTAACTGCACCTGTTTGAACTCTTTACCTGTATAAAAGACACCTGTCCACACACTCAATCAAACAGACTCCAACCTCTCCACAATGGCCAAGACCAGAGAGCTGTGTAAGGACATCAGGGATAAAATTGTAGACCTGCACAAGGCTGGGATGGGCTACAGGACAATAGGCAAGAAGCTTGGTGAGAAGGCAACAACTGTTGGCGCAATTATTAGAAAGAATGGAAGAAGTTCAAGATGACGGTCAATCTCCCTCGGCCTGGGGCTCCATGCACCTCGTGGGGCATCAATGATCATGAGGAAGGTGAGGGATCAGCCCAGAACTACACGGCAGGACCTGGTCAATGACCTGAAGAGAGCTGGGACCACAGTCTCAAAGAAAACCATTAGTAACACACTACGCCGTCATGGACTAAAATCCTGCAGCGCACGCAAGGTCCCCTGCTCAAGCCAGCGCATGTCCAGGCCCGTCTGAAGTTTGCCAATGACCATCTGGATGATCCAGAGGAGGAATGGAAGAAGGTCATGTGGTCTGATGAGACAAAAATAGAGCTTTTTGGTCTAAACTCCACTCACTGTGTTTGGAGGAAGAAGAAGGATGAGTACAACCCCAAGAACACCAGCCCAACCGTGAAGCATGGTTTGGGGATGCTTTTCTGCAAAGGAGACAGGGCGACTGCACTATATTGAGGGGAGGATGGATGGGGCCATGTATCGCGAGATCTTGGCCAATAACCTCCTTCCCTCAGTAAGAGCATTGAAGATGGGTCGTGGCTGGGTCTTCCAGCATGACAATGACCCGAAACACACAGCCAGGGCAACTAAGGAGTGGCTCCGTAAGAAGCATCTCAAGGTCCTGGAGTGGCCTAGCCAGTCTCCAGACCTGAACCCAATAGAAAATCTTTGGAGGTAGCTGAAAGTCCGTATTGCCCAGCGACACCCCCGAAACCTGAAGGATCTGGAGAAGGTCTGTATGGAGGAGTAGGCCAAAATCCCTGCTGCAGTGTGTGCAAACCTGGTCAAGAACTACAGGAAACGTATGATCTCTGTAATTGCAAACAAAGGTTTCTGTACCAAATATTAAGTTCTGCTTTTCTGATGTATCAAATACTTATGTCATGCAATAAAATGCAAATTAATTACTTAAAAATCATACAATGTGATTTTCTGGATTTTTGTTTTAGATTCCGTCACTCACAGTTGAAGAGTACCTATGATAAAAATTACAGACTTCTACATGCTTTGTATGTGGGAAAACCTGCAAAATGTGTATCAAATACTTGTTCTCCCCACTGTACATTAATTAACAACATGCCTTATTATGTTAATAGGTAACATACCCCGGCCAGCATTACTATTCTTTATAAAAGTATTTGCTGTTGCAAATCCGTGGTAGACTATATAATCATAATTTCTGGGAGACAGGGTTGCAACACAATATCTGCTTGTGGAAACTATAGCATAACAACATGTTTTTTTTTATGGATATGATTAGGTACTCACAGCACTTGGCTTAGTTTCGGGATGGTCTTGGTTAAATATCAAAAAAGTCAATAGTAACTTCAAGCAAACTTCAGTCTTTCCCTGTGACCTTAACCAAAGTGCTTTTGTTGCCTTGACCCAACTGCATGCAGGACTCCTGCGCTTTGTCTGCCCATCATACACCCCAATCACATCCACATGACCTGAGTGGCATACTAAAAGTTACTACTTCCTTCTCGGAAGAAAATCTGGCAAGTGAACATAATTCAGGAAAATATTACATATTCTATCAAAATGTAACAGGCAAAACAAATAAGTAAAAGTAATTTCTAGGACACTTTGCATGCAACCTTACTCTCTACACTATAAATTAATAACAACTGCGTAATGCGTATAATCTATTGTCATTCATCATTAGTCCTACACAGCTGAGTTTTTTATTTTTATTTTGCTGGATCTTACCAGTAATGCAAGGCAAAGAAAGCTGATTTATACAACACATCTCACACACACAGCGTAATTCATAAGGGCGGTTTATATAAGACGTAGGGACGAGGTATTAAAGAAGTAATCTTGTGAAGAAATAAGCAGAGGATCTGTTCAGTTTCCCTGTTGTTTTTTCATAAAATTTAGCCATTCATCTAATCTCCATCACAGAAACAAAAAATGTTGGGGTGTAAATAGCTGACTTCAGATGCTTTCTTTTTTTACCTAATGCAGCATATAAACAATTACATTTTTGAAAAAGAAAGATCCAAACAATCTGTCTCTTTGGCTGTTCATTTTCTTCTTCTTCAGACATTTCATTCATTGCATTTTTCTCATTATGACCAAGTCTGTCTTTTTTTATAAGTTATGTGCTTGCAGTTGTGCCCTAAATTTCATGATCAAGCTTAACTACTTTTTATACCAATCTAAACAGACCACAATGTAGTCAGTAAATTCTGTCCCCATTTCTGTTCTGCTCTCCTCTCTCACTCTGTCTGTGTTCAGGAGAGCAAACTTAGCAGGACAGGAAAAATCAGACAGAGCAATGGAATGACAGGGGGCCTCAGAAATTGAGGCAAGGAGAAAGGTACTGTGACCTGGACGTCAAGCTCCAGCCAGCAGAAACCTTTACAAATTGGACCAAGAGAAACAGACAAAACTCTTTCGTTTTCTCTAGCGTGCACGCACACACACACACACACACACACACACACACACACACACACACACACACACACACACACACACACACACACACACACACACCTCAACTCTTGAATTCTGGAAACAAAATTGGCTGACCAAATTATCCCCGTAGGTGCATATTTTACTCGGTACCTCTCGTTCTCTTCATTGCATCTTCATCTCTCTCTGTAACTCTCAGCGTCATTTTACTCCCCTCTGACTGACTTAGACTTAATTAACCTTTATGAAAGGGGGAAGTGCAATATTATCACAATATTATAGTCTGATTCAACAAACTGAAATGTGACTATAGTAAGTACATTACCATTCAAACAAGTGAAAGCCAATTACTTTAGAAACCTTGTGGAATACATCAAGCAAATCTGACACATCTGACTGTCTGACTGGCATTATCTAGCATTATTTCAAAAGTGACAGCCTGAAGGTCTAATGTAGTACAACCCAGGAGCCTACTACCAGAGTATGGAAATGTAATCAATGACTGGATCAATGGGGCAAATTCCCAAAAACAATGTTATTTACTAACCACTAGAATGTCTTGAGGCAGATGAAAAGCTATTACCTGTATCTCTCAAACAGTGAATTAATTAATTCAAGGGCCCCCGAATAATTAGACTTTCAGCGAGTTATTGAATAGGTGGAGTGCTGATGAGGGAGTATTTAACCATTTTTTAAAATGTTTATGCCCTGGCCCAATAGTATGCATTATGAAATAGGATACCTTTTATAATGTAAATCAGGTTTGTGAGAGGCTCAACTAAATTAATGATGTGTATGTAATAGATATAAGCAGTTTAATAGCATTATATCTGGCCAGCTACCCAACCTTACCGAGCATTCGACTACAGCTCTGCAGCTTTAAATCCCCACTATGACAAACATCAGGTTTGGCAGGTTGCTGCAGTGAATATCAATACATTTATCAAAGTATAACAATGGTGGATTAAGCCCTTAACTGCACTTACTTTAAATAATTTCTGAGGACAAAGGAGAGAGAACAGTTGGAGGAGAAGAGGGAAAGGTCATTGACAGACGTGACGTACATCAGATCTGATTAAGGTGGCGAGCTTCTTCTTCTGAATACAGAAGTGAGGCAAGAGCTTCATTTAACAGCTGATTCAAGGATTCACTGCTGTGTGACACACACAAGCATAGAAACATACTCATGAACAGACACCCTTTTACATGATCACATCCAGAGTGCGGTTTGCGATTTTGGGTATTATATACCCAAAATAGAAGTATTTTAAACTAAGTAAAGCGCTGTAACATGAACACATAGTGCCGTAGAATAAAGTCTGAGTGGCAGTAGTTGGTTGTATTTAGCCGCTACAGAGCTCCAGGATGCCGGCTACTAGCAGCGGTTGTTTAGCCGCCAATAGGTGACTGTGAGCCGGGTACAGGAACCAACAGATTAGGGGCCATGGTAGTTAAGTTTAGCCAGAAAAATTGAGCGTCATGCGGCGATGACAGTTAAGTGTAGGCACCAAAAAGACTAGTTAAGTTTAAGAAAAAGCACTCCCCTGGAACGAATGAGCGTTTCACTCCACTCTCCGGCTTAAAGCGATATGTTCTATGTTGACACCAAGTTGTGCTATTTCATTTTGAGATTATTTTTCATTGGATATTGAAGTTCATAAATAAGTGTGGCTATATCCATATATTGAAAAGGGGATTTCATTCTTGCATGTTTTGTTTTGTTGTGCATGATCAAAAGAATGACACAAATCGCACCCTGATCCCTTGTAAGACACTAGCTTACTTTATTGTTTGATTTGTGTGCAGGAAAGATCAGAGGGACCCAAAATAGATGTTACAGATGTGGGATAAATTTACTGTAATGCAGGAGTGGGTAGCTTAGTTAACCATTATTATCATGCTATGAGAATGAGAAAAGGCTAATTCTAATCCCATTTGTTTTTTTATACCAATAACACTATCACAAGTCCCAGCATCTGGTTTGTATTTGTTGCTATGGGGAACAATACAAACTATCTGAGAGACAGCAAAACCATCCATTAAGTTTTGATTAACTTTTAGTTGCCACAGCTTCAAACTGCAGCTGTTTCTTTTAACTTTGAGACATTTAATAAGACTTATTTTCATTGCGTGTCTTGTAAAAGTGTCTTATTAAATAGTTGAGTAGCTGTATTAGCATTTCTTTTGATAAAAAAAAATCTACTTTCGCTGTGAGATGGAGCAGACAGGTTTTTTAACAGACTAACAGTGTTGCAGGTGGGAGTGATCTGAATCTTAGCAGTAACTTGTCATTGTGGGATGGTGACTCTGCTGAGTGAGCAGTTATAGTCAAAAATCCTTCAAGAACAGGTGGGTACAGGATTGAAGGGGAAAAAAGATATGTAAGCTGCTTGCTAACAGCTACAGCTATGTTGATAGAATATCTGCCATACCAATAAGGTTGTCCTAATAATCCACAACCTAGTTAGGGTGTAGTCTCAATGAAATCACTTTTGACATTTGCATGTATCCGTTTGTGTGTGCAGATTTCTCTGCTGACCATCAAAGGCCAGGACTAGGGCTGGGCGATATGGAGAAAATCAGATATCACGATATTCTTGACCAAATACCTCGATATCGATATTGCGGCGATATTCTAGGGTTGACAATTGGTGCTTTAACAAAATATCTTCACACTTAGATTTTAGATAAATAATCATCAGTAATGTGGATATAATGACTAAGTGGGGAAAAGGCAAATAATAGAACAGTCTGGTAAGTTCAAAAAAGTACATCACTTTACTGTAATGCAGCCTTTAAAACCAGGTGTGGGTCATATCACAATAGTATCGTGATATGACCCAAGTCTTGTGTCATATCACGATATTACAATATCCAAAATCTAAGATGATATCTAGTCTCATATCACGTTATCGATATAATATTGATATATTGCCCAGCCCTAGCCAGGACAGCTTCCAGTAAGAATCCATTAGTCTAGTAACGTCCACATCAAACCCAAACTGCCTCCATCAGCTGAGAGTCAGACAGACTCGGTTAACATTTAAAAGGCTTCAAAAGATAAAACACAGAGAACAACAGACACACATCTATAATGTCATGATAAAAGGCAAACTGGACCAGTTCCATCGATAATAACATGTTGACTGACTCAAAGTCAGAGTGTTACTTTGGGTTTGTAGTATATCACAGGCTACATGGTAGAGTATCTTTGGAATAGACTTTTACAAAATGCCAGATTTGGTTGTGATTTAGGATTTAATTCAAGATTTTAAGGGTTATAGTGATTATAGTGAGCCTGCTATGGCTGGTTATCCCGTTTAAATGATGGGACAGAATTGTTATGATTCAGTGCTGAGCCATTCAAAGTTAATCAGGAACGGAGACAGAGAGAAGGAAATCAATTAATTTACGGTCAGACTTTCCTATCTAGTGTCATTGTCAATTTGGATGTATTGTTTTGCAGCCATTGTAATACTCAACTTTCCTGAGGATCCTTCTTTGAATGGACCTATTCACAGTTTCTTCCAATTTAGTTTCTCATGAATTTGTGTTCCTCTTTTCTTAGTGAGGGGGCATATACTGTTCATTTAAGTCTGCTTAGTCAGGGGAAGAGAAAACAATCGAGAATGTCCTCAATAGACTGTCCTGTCTTTCAAGAAAACCGCATCAGTCGTGTCAGCAAGTGACCCATAACGAGTTATGATTCTTGTCCATTTGAAGCAAAGGAGGTATTAAGGTGGTATTATTATAGAGACACAAAATCCACAGAGGGAGGGACGAACGGTTGGGTCCACTTTTTCACAGGAGACTGCTGTTTGTTTCGTGTTTCCATTCCATATCTATTTGTTCCTATCTATCTATCTATCTATCTAACTATCTATTTATCTATCTTAGATAGATTAGATTCTAAATTAGCATTAACTGAATTGATGTTGGATTTAATTACAACTACTGTATCTCAATTTCCTTTATCAAGGATGTGATGGAGTGAAAAAAGAGGAGCAAGGGGAGATTAGAACAGAGTTGTGAGGAAAAACAAGGAATGTGTATAAGTTTCAAAGGTTGGTGAGAATGATGAGAGGAGAAGACAGTTGAAGGACTTTGGAACAAGAGAAAAATGGAAACAGAATGAACACACTGTAGAGACAAAAAACGGACTGACAGAGGAGAGGAGATGTTAAGAGGAAGAGAGGAGAGACAGGGAGTTAATAAGAGATGGAGCTCATCTAGATTATATCCAGTTTTCATGTCTACAGCTTTGGAATTGACAGGCAGAGTCTCATTCATATGAACAGACAGGTACGCACTAAATATTAGATGTGGTGCAGAGGAGATGAAGCAACGCACACAACCACATGAGTTTGCATCTGGTTTGGCACACTTACAATAATCAATGCTTTGTTAATAGACATTCAAATACAGACACTAAGGCACACACATAACACACATTATCCACCCAAACAACTGCACTAAGCTGACAGGCATATTCTAGTCAATACTTAATTAATAGATACTCAGACACATCCCTCCAGACACTGAGACAAAAAGAAAATGACAAAATTTGAATGTTATTTTGCTCTCTCAAAGTGACTGCTGCATCAATTGGTGGTATTAGGGGAAAATTTTGCTGATAAAGAAGTTACATTAGCTTTAATTGAATCCATTTTTGCATTGATGGGCTGTGAGGAGGTAGTATTGAAGGGAGATAGGTGAAAACACACAAGGAGAAAGCAATACATGGGGAGTAGGGATTTGCAGAAAATGTAATATTTTGATAACATAATAGTCCCTTTTCTCTCTATGTCACAACGGTGATGCTGTGGTGGACGGGCAAAGCGTTAAGCCAACCAGCCACAGACTCCGTTAGCTGTCTGCTCTTATGGGAAACGAGGGATACATGTCCTTTCTTCACTCTGAGTGCACTATTCTAGTTCATCACTCCATCATTTACTCATTTAGCTACTTTCTTGTATCATCTCCCCACCTCACTTCCCCTCTTCATCTTATTGCACCCATCAGTTATCCTGCTGCAAGCTGTCAGTAAAAAATACTTCATTTGATAACCTCTCTCTTAACCAGTGTCAAATGACTTAATTTGCACCTGCATCAGTGGATCTGTGTACCATTTAATGTTGTGTCATTTTGTGTTTACAGAGAACAGTGCATGTTTCTAAGTGAGGAACTAAATTGAATTAATATGCTAATCCTACTATAAGGTTTCTGAGATTCAGTGAGAAGAAAGAATGGAAAATAAAAATGGGCTTGTTTTTGTGCAGTGTAGAGAAATTCAATTAAAGTACAAACACTAGTTAATGTACCTTTATATGGAAAATTGGCTGCTGTGTGTATGTGTGCGTGTGTGTATTGTGTGTGTGTGTGTGTGTATTGTGTGTGTGTGTGTGTGTGTGTGTGTGTGTGTGTGTGTGTGTGTGTGTGTGTGTGTGTGTGTGTGTGTGTGTGTGTGTGTGTACGTGTGCGTCTGCCTTGTTTGCTTTAAAACCGAAGACCACAAGAAACAAATCAAGGGTACTGCTCTTTTTCATGTTCTGAGTAAACCCAGGGGGAAAGAGTGAGTCACACTGCACAGGAACAGACTAAAAGCAAGAAGAAAAACAAACCATGTAAACTGTGTTCACTTTAATTAACGATGCAGAGCCCACTAACAGGTTGCATCACCTCTTAATTGAAGTTTCATCAAAGCTGGACCAGTAGTGTTTCTGTTTGGACTTGACCTTCCATTATAACACCTAAACCAGGCAGACCAGTGTTTTCAAACACTGCCTCATCTAGTTTGCTGGACATTTTAACATCTACTTTATATTCGTCACCAGAAAGGAATAAATCAGGACAATTCAACTTCAGGTGCCAAGTTTCATCACTGGTTGGTTAGAATAGAGTCATTCTCCAGCTGCAAAGCATTGAAGATGCAGTTTGTTGCCACCTGCATATTGTCTCTACATCAACACAGCAGGAGCATGAACACAGCACCCTGCATTACCACTGATCAAAGAGTCAAGATTTCAAAGACTAATTCCTCCTCAACACACGCTCAGCTCTCAGACACACAGCAGCTGTGATCTCATTTCACAGCATCTTAGAGGAAGCAGAAAGTCTTACTTGGGAACAAAGTTAGGGAAGAAAGGACTGAAGAAGGAAAGAAACAACACAGACAAAAAAAGAAAGAATGAAGGATGGTGCAGGGAGGAGACAATGCAGCAGACTTCTTCTGAAGGTTATTTGTTTTTCAATATGCACAACGGTCCGTGTACTTGGTGGCCAACGGATTTTCGTTTTGAAAGGAAAAAAACAAAAACGAAAAACGGCCAGTTTCCCAATTACCATTAGTAAATAGGAAAACAAAAAACGGAAAACAACCCATTATTCGTTTTTTGTTTTGATATTAAAAAACGGAAAACGAAAAACAATCTCGTTATCCGATTGTCTTTGATGTATTTGTAGATGGAACTCGGAAATTAAAATACGTGTGTATAAGTTGTATTCCTTAATTTTGCATTGGTATTTTTTTCGTGACCCGGAAGTTACTCCCGCCACGCCAAGACCCGCCCTTCAATAGCATTTATTGGCCAGTACCGCCTGTAAGATCCATTCTGTGGATGCGCATAATTACATAGTAGAAAACTAACAATGTCCCTGTGCGATTTGTAACTGTCGGTACATGATCCGTTCTGCCTGCACGATAGACTGTATATAAGTAACATGTGTCAACACTTTACGACCAAACATTACAACTTTTTTATTAAATCTTTTTTTATTAAATCTTTATTTTACAATAGTCATAGCTACAAACATTCGAAACTTGTCACTGATCCAAAACTGTGTAGCGACATCGTTGTTGTGTTGTTTACGTTAATTTTTTTACCTAATACTTCATCTTGACTAATAACCATAGACTGTCTATTATTAATGCGATGAAGTGTAAACGTACATAAGTGTCCTTTTGAAGATGGGATGACAGCTCTCCCAGCCACCACTGCTGTATACCACTATAGTAGCTACATGCTAATGGCAGTAAACACTATAGTAGCTACATGCTAACGGTCATCTTAGCTGGCAATGTTGTTAAATTTTCCCCAATTCCGGGTCACATTCCTGCTGAAACATGTCCGATTGTGTAGTGTTTGGTCTGCGATTTTTGACGTTAGAAAGTGCTGCTTCGTTCCACTACAATCTAACGTTAGCATACTCATAGCTAACTATTGTAGCTGCATGCTAACGCGACATAGCGGAGCATATATAGCTAGCTATGTACGTATATAGCAGGACTTTGTACCGTAAAAAATCACCAATAAAGGCTTCTAAACCAAATACTAAACAAATACAAATACAGTAAAGTGACCGGAATTAGGGGTGAAATGTCCAGCATTGAGCTACATAATAGTTTGCTAGGAGTATGCTGGTCTCTCACAGAGATCTCATTTGTAGCCCTGTTTTTACCTGATACTTTCATAAAAGTACAAACACATGAAGTGAGAGGTATACACATGCTTAAACTTTATTTAAAACATGGTTAACCTGAAGCAGGACGGAGTCATGACTTATAACACCAAAGCAAGGCTTCTAGCTCAGGCTAGCTAGCGTTAGCAAATTACCTTCAAAGTTGTAAAGAAATGACGAAACGTAAAATTTGAAGCCTTTATTTAATTTGCTACATGGTGTTGTACTGGATGGCCAGACGACGCTCCGTATATCATTAACAGATACTTTAGGCAACTCCAGCAAACACCTTGTAAACTTCATCTTTGCCATCATAACGGTCTACTGTCACTGTCTAATGTTTTCTTCCGGTAACCGGGAATGTCCAAACATCCTTACGCCAATGCGTGCATAGAGCTATGACGTTTGCCGGTGTTCGCGCAAGCGTAGAACTGATCAGGCAGTGCACAGAACGGATTTTACAGGCGGTACGGATCGGGTACTGACAAAGGAATAAGATTTATACACACATTTTAATTTCCGAGTTCCATCTACAAATACATCAAAGAAAATCGGATAACGAGATTGTTTTTCGTTTTCCGTTTTTTAATATCAAAACAAAAAACGAATAATGGGTTGTTTTCCGTTTTTTGTTTTCCTATTTACTAATGGTAATTGGGAAACTGGCCGTTTTTCGTTGTTGTTTTTTTCCTTTCAAAACGAAAATCCGTTGCCCACCAAGTACACGGACCCACAACACACCAAACTAAATGTCAGTCAGTCAGACACATTTTAGCTTTAGCTGCATACTGGCAAAGATACCTGTCCGACATGTCAGCTTCTTATTGCCTGTTATTAAGATATAATACTGAGTCACTTTTTACAGTACAGCCATCCAGAGGCGCACCCATTGAACTTCCACTGAAAATCGGTGCATGTATTAAATTATTGCTCAGTCCTATTTAAAATAAGTATAGTTTTTTTTGTTTGTTTTTTTACTGTGCCATTGTATATCAAAGGAGTGATGCGGCTCTCCCCAAAACCCTTTCCAGTCACCCTAAGCATATAGCCTACAATATAAATCCCACAGCATTTCAGTTCTGTGAACCAACACTGCAAGGAATCTAATGAACCCTCTTGAGAATACACCCCCTGCCCCCCCACCCATTGGATTATCTTCTGTCTGATGGGCGAGCCAGACAGTAGTCTGTTCTGTGGTGTCGCAGGGAGAGCGCTGTAGGAGAAATCAGTTCGACGTAGAGCTGGGCAATATGGAGAAAATCAAATATCACGATATTTTTGACCAAATACATCTATGTCGATATTGTAGGGTTGACAATTTGTGCTTTCATAAAATATTAACACAATCAGCGTTTTGATACATAATCACCAATACTGTGGATATAATGACTAAGCGGTTACAGGGAAATATTAGAACAGCTAGAACACTCTGGTAAGTTCAGAAAATGACATCACTTTACTGTAATGCAGCCTTTAAAACCAGGAAAAGACAACACTTGTGTCATATTGCCATATTACGATATCCATAATCTAAGACGATATCTAGCGTCAGCCCAGCCCTAGTTCGACGTCACAATAAAAAAGTCTGTTACTGGTTGTAACATGATTGTAGAGTAAAGCCAGACAGTCACTTTGCATCAGCAATTGGTAATGGCACTGGAAGTTAAAATGTATTTCCTTTTTTCTGATTTGAATCACAGCGTCAGCCTCAGACAGTTCTGCCTTTCAACCACACTCCAGAGAGGCCTGTTTTTATGACACACATCATCAAAGTGAAACTCCATCAGCTGCTGTTTGGAAAGCAGAGATATTTCACTTTAGTGAAGTCACTCAGTCTTAATGCTTGCTTTTCATTGTCCATGTAGCATTTGATACTACAGTTTGAAGCAATCCATGTTTGAAACTAGAGTGACTTAAAACCACACTGTCACTCATGCCTCACACACTCCTTCTCTACTGCTGTACCTACAATGATCCTCTCGGGGAGAGGGAAGAGATTGATAAGATTTCCATGCTGTAAGGCTACTGCTGATGGTTCTTTGGAGTTATAGGGAGCTGATGTGAATATCAAAACACACCAACATCAACCACTTAGACAGACAGCCAGTGGGCTGAGTAATTAAAAACCTGACACTTCCTGGCTAAAGGCTGTCAAGTAGGAAATCCACAGGGACTTTAACCATTAACAGATATATGAAATATGCTTTTACTTACAGTAAATATCACTTTTACTTATAAATATCACTTTTATTTCACAAAATCCATCATTCTGGACACAAAACCAGCTCATATTATGCTTTTTGGCTTTTTCCCTTTCCTTTATTGTGTTATACATCTTTTTGTGCACGTTATAGGTTTACAAAGTGAAAAAGTCTAAAGTCCAC
Source organism: Sander lucioperca (assembly GCF_008315115.2). Lineage (NCBI taxonomy): Eukaryota > Metazoa > Chordata > Actinopteri > Perciformes > Percidae > Sander > Sander lucioperca. Next base: position 34,339,370 of record NC_050173.1, read on the forward strand.
CCCAAAGAGACTTACCATCTCCAACAGAAAACACTGTTCACAAACCGCTCCAAACAGCTCTATTGTAGTCCAGCCTTTACTTCTGTGACGAACGTGCGTCACTTTGTAACACGTTATAATGCTCGCCTAGCTGCTAGTGTGGCACGCCCTCATACTCTGCAACTGACTAGCTAGCAGTGCTTACCTAGCTACTGCGCATGTGCGACTCCCAACAAAGATGGAACAGAAGTGAGATGCCTCACTCTGTAGCTAAAACAGAGAGCTCAACACACAGGGTGAAAAGAGGAGCTGCACCAATGTGCAGTACAACAAAAATATAGTGTTTTTTGAAATTTAAACCATGTAAACCTATTGTGGTACAACCTCTAAATACTAGGGCTGTCAAAATAACGCGTTCATTTTGATTAATTAATCAGAGAAAAAATAACACGTTAAAAAAATTAACGCAGTTTAATCCATTCTATATTGACGTTTGCATATAGACGAAAATCTGGTGCCACTGATATGTCTGCACTTCTCTCTGGTGCTATGAAGACGTTACAGGCAACACAAACACCGCTGCCTGTGACGCTAGTTAACACTATCCTCAACAGCAGCTAAGGTTAGCCTACCGCTAGCTAGTTAACACTACACTCGACAGCAGCTAACGTTAGCCTACCGCTAGCTAGTAGCTGGATTAAACACGGTTACAATGCTGACAGCTAACACTAAACGGTGTAAAGTGTGACTGTGTTTTACTGTAGAGGATTCAACACCGGTATGTAACAATCTGCAGCTACTGTCGGAAAAACAACACAGACGGTGCGTTCAATGAAACTGGTAAACTACAGCTTCGTGGTGCATTTGAAGTTGTTGTAAATGTCCTTTTCCTATCTGGTTGTTGTTTTTGTCGTTCAACAGCAATTTACTAGTGAAATAAGTTAATGTTATTGTTATACATTATTATTAAAACATTTAATTTTGACCATATGGCCTTAGCAATAAACAAGCCGTTCTTTAATGTCACCAACTGTTGTTTAGTACCCTTTTTTTTCTTTTCTTTTTTTACTTTCTTAAAAAGTATCGGTTCAGGCACCGTTAATTATGTATCCGATTAATTTCGATTAATTAATCACAGAGTATGTAATTAATTAGATTAAATTTTTTAATCGATTGACAGCCCTACTAAATACAATTATGAACCTGAAAATGAGCATAATATGAGCACTTTAAAGTCTAACAGACTGACAGCACATATAACAGCTTTTAATAATGTGTGAAAAGTAGGGCACTATTTCTACAGTAGAAATAGTTTTTAATATCTATTAATCTGCAGATTATTTAATTTATTACTCGTTTGATCTATTAAAAGGAGGAAAATACTAAAACATGAGCCAAGGTGAAGCTTGTTCTGTCTAGCCATCAGTCAAAAAGATATGTGGTGTACTATCATGGTAGACAAAGAAAAGCATTATTAAGTGTTTATTTATGACCAATTATACTTCTGTCGACTTACAAATCAAATAATTGACAAATCCTGTCAGCTCCAGTGGAAAGAAATTGACAAAAAAGTCAGAAGACAGGCTGCTGTTTATATGTGACTACCTTGAAATACAACAATTTAAAAACAACATTTTCCTTATCAAGGCAAGCTGGTGAGAGTCACTCTAATGTCAGTAATTACAGTAGTTTTAAACAATAGATTTAAAAAACAAACCAAAACAAGACTGATGTTGCTCATGTCATATGCAAACTAGACCATCTAATCACTGCGGCTGCAAATGAGTCTCTCTTTTCCTGTTGCGATGGTGAAATAAGTGGTGTTAAACAAGAACACTGGACCTCTGTGTACTGTGACCTCACATACTGGTACTTTTGTTGCATGGCAACATACAACAATTCATTTTACAAACACATACACAAAAAAAAAAAAAACTGATTATGTTATGTTGATGTTCTTTGTTTTTCTCCCATATCAACCACTTCATTCATAAATACAAGGGAGATTTTATGTCATGCAAAAACATTTGTGGATGTGTTCATAAGTGTCTTTCTCACATATTTGTATTTGTACACGGCATCATCTGTGCAGATTAGTGGATTTAGGAAAACCCTTCAATAAATAAAAAGACAGAGGTATATAGTAAGAGAGGAGGGGTTATAGACAATGCAAACACACAGAGCCACCACTAACAAATAAGAATCTCACCAAACAAATTGAGGTCTCATTGCCCTTTAATGATTAGAAGAAGCTTTCCAAGCAGAAAAGTAGAAGAAAAAAAATGACATTCCCTATAGCCATATCTATTCTGCTCTGACTTACCAGGCAGCGAGAACACTGATTTTTTTTTTTTTTTACCCTGATCAATAATAAATAAACAAGGCCATTCACTTCTGTTCTTCATATTAAGGAGAGGTGGTTGTAACATGCTGAATATGTATTGCCTGGGAGAGATCACTGCTGGAAAAAGTAACCACTTAACTCTCACTCTTATTGCATAATTACAGAAAAGACATTTTGTCCTCATTGTGAATGAAACTTGTTTTGTTGCAATGTGCCTACACTCTATGAAGCAGACAAAATAGTTTGTATCATAGATAAATGGGTGGCCTTTTACAAGCTTACTTTAGCTCTAGCATAAGTGTAGCTTCAGTGTGCTGCTGCCATATGGACTTATAAAAGCTTTTCCTCTAGCGCCACCATCAAGTCAATATTTCAGTTTGTTGAATGCTTTGGTTTATGACCAAATACCTGACAAACTAATGACATTCCATCAGCCTCAGTTGTACGTTTATGTTAAGCACTACTGTAGAAACTTTTAGCATGCTAACATGCTTAACTAAGATGCACGCACGCACGCACGGGTCAGGTGTGGTTTTGTTAAGCTCCTTCTGTCCTCTGTTGTTAATTGTGGGCAGAATGAGTCGGTGCAGAGGGAGCTGGCTGACAGAATGAATCAGAAATCAGGTTTTGGTTAATAATCAGAGTAGTCGAGAACACAACCATCATGATCACAGCAGGTATTATCACCATAATTATAGAGCTGACACAAGTGGTAATCAGAATGCAGATTGTAGAATAATTTAATTTCTCCATTATTTCCATTGTTCATATTTATCAGAACAAAGGACTCTCTTTAGTGAGATACTGGCTGCATTTTATAGGTAATGAACGACAAACTTCCGTGAATTACATGTTTTTCTCAAATGGGAAAAACTAAACATCAGCGCTGGTTTGGGTCGTCTTTGGCAGAAAATCTGATGAGGGCCACCTGTCATACAGTTGACAACAGGAGAATATTATTTTGAATGCTTCAGTTATAGGAAGTCCATCTGCTTTATTTTCCAATCTGTATCCCTGATGATGAATCTGTAACAGATTCTGATTGTCTTGCAGAGTTACACTGGATCCACACAAATCTGTCGTGACAAACCTGTGTTAGCTGACTCATATATGCTATTCCATGTGACAAGTTTTAGATAATTGCCCTGCAAAAATGTATCATTAGTATGTCATGTAGAGAGTGACATTAAAGGAGAATTCCGGTCGATTCCAACACGTAACTCTGTTGTTTTTATATTTGAAGTGCTGTCAGTAGCGAGAAAAATTAAAACAATCGGTGCTGCCTACACCGTGTTATCCTCCTGCTAGCATTAGCACCCAACAGGCTTAAACAGGGCAAGTTTTAAACTGGTTTTTAGCCTCTTAACATGTTCAAAATATCATTAAAAGTGCCTACCCATGTGCAGTGATTCCTTCCGAGTGAACACAGTGAATCTGACTGCAGCAGATGTGAAAGAAATGCATAAAAGTTCTGCTAATTCAGCTCTGTTTAGTTCCAGTGTTGATACTGCAAGGAGTGCTTTGGGACCGTCTACAAACTACAACACTGAAAAGAGATGCAAACATATTTTCAAAAATAGGCATATGCTTATATATTTTTTTTAAAGTAAATGCTGTAGTACAACTAGCAGGACACAAGTTATAATTGAGGTAAGTTTGGAGACACTACCTTATTTAATCATTAAATTAATAACCTACATATCTTTGTTGTATCTCTTTTCTGTGTTGTAGTTTGTAGACGGTCCCTAAGCACTCTTAACTGCCATCTCAACACCGGAACTAAACAGAGCTGAATTAGCAGAACCTTCATGCATTTCTTTCACATCTACTGCCATCAGATTCACTGTGTTCACTCGGAAGGAATTACTTCACATGGGTAGGCACTTTTAATGACATTTTGAACATGTTAAGAGGCTAAAAACAAGTTTAAAACTTGCCCTGTTTAAGCCTGTTGGGTGCTAACGCTAGCAAGAGGATAACACGGTGTAGGCAGCACTGATTGTTTTCGTTTTTCTTGCTACTGACAGCACTCCAAATTTACAAACAACAGAGCTACGTGTTGAAATCGACCGGAATTCTCCTTTAAGACTAACCACAAAGTTTACTTATTGGTACAGAGGTAGGTATGGAATTTCCCCCTCTTTTACAATGAAGTAGAGTTGAAAAGATGAGTCAATAAATCAATTAATTGAGCTACGGATACTTGTAATAATCAAATCATTATGTAAGCCATTTGTACCTGAAAAATGTACAGCTTCTGTAATGATGGGAATAAGTGAATGATTGTGACTACTGCGATGGTGATTAGACACTGGCAATGTGAATCATCGTGACTTTGATACAATGAAGCCAAGCATTTATAGCAGTAAAGAGAGGAAAGTGGAGAAGATACAAAAGCCATAATCTCAGGGGTGCTCTTGTTGAAATGGAGATAAAACAATGAATGCTGTGACAAACACAGAGCGAGAGAGAGGACTGAATGAGAAGAGAGAATGACAAGAAATGAGGTTTGTGGCTGTGGAGGTTAATAAATAAAGAAAAGACCAAAATCATGTGATGCAAACCAGCCCATGTCCCACTGGCTCTCTGATAGACAGAAAATCACCAGCGACATTCAGGCTGCAGGCCAAACAGCTAATGGGCTCTACCCTGCTTATCAGTGTACCGCACTGTCTGCCAGCCCAGAGGACGCACACCCGAGCATGCATTCTCAGACATTCAAAAGAAATGAGTGACAGAACTGAATTTATAATTATGTGTGTGTGTGTTTCTCAACACAAGGCTCTATTATTTAAAACTTGTATTTTATTTATATGCTGCAGGTCAGGTCAGTGTATTTCATTAGACACAGTATACATTTTCATCTAAAACTTGAGTTGAGTCTTAACTTGACCAACCAGCCAACATTGCCATGATTAGAAAAGGCATTCTGTATTGAGCATAAAATGAGCCAATGACTTAATATGCACCATCACACAGTGGGCCTGGAAAGGTCTCATGCTTGTGTTTTTAAATTAATTCTGCTGTACGTGTTACCCCCAGAAGAGACATTTAAATTTCACAATCTAGTCTGGTAGAGACACACAAACACACATGCACCTGGGTTATACCCTTATCGATTCAGAACAAATATGACTCTAATGCTATACAGTTCCTGTCACAGTTTCAATAAAGGAGGCAGTCAGTTAGAAAGCAAAATAGAAAGTAAGAGAATAGGTAAAGAATGTGATGACATGAGAGAGAAAGTCAGAAAGCAAGGAAAAAGGAAAACATGGCTGTGAGAGATGTAAAAGAAAAGGGAGAGGGAGGGTTGCAAGAAGAGAGGGGGAAGAAAAGACTTCACAATGATGCAATGTGAAGAAGAAGCCACAACAAACTACAGACATTTCTGCTCGTCTTTTCTTTCCTTACAGTCCATCACTTTAATTAGTCTTTCCCACATTGTAGCTGCTACTTCTTCTCCTCAATCTCTCTCTTCGTCTTGTGTATAGATAGGATTTGTACATACTGTAAGGCAGGAGGATGAGCAACAACGTTCAGCAGCTGTCAACTTCCGCAATTAACCATGAATCATTATCAACATGACTTTAATCTGCTGCTACTATATTATTTCTCTTCATCATGGCCTAGATAACATAAAAAGTAGACATAAGCAGACGTTCATTAACAGAATGAGACTCAGTCGGAGAGCAGGAAAAATAAACTATTATTTGCAGGCAGTCATTTATTGGCATTAAAACTGCATGTGCAGTGATGGCAACAGAAATCAATGTTTAATTGTGTTCTTCACCATCACTGGCTAGTAAACCAGCATGGCTGGAAATACTTTTCTCTTTCTTCTTTTGTATTCTTTTGTTTTGTTTACTTGAACAGCAAAATAATTATTTACATGATTCCACATAAGGACAACAGTCACTCCTCTTTACAGTATATTTATGCGTATGTATAATGAAGCTCCTGTTGTCTCCATTTATTTCTCGTTTGTCTTTATCTTGTTTTCTCAACTTATTTGCTATTCATCTCATTTACTGTATGTGAATGGATTGCCACTCTTTAAATATAGTTTTTTAGTCAGCATTAGGAATCATTTCTAACAGTAAAAAAAATATCTGATATCAATGGATAATGGTCAATAAAGACTTCACTGTCAAGAGTTAATGTCTTCGTTTTGTCTTTTTGCTTTCTCTCTTTCTTATCTCCCTCTATTTACCCTCACCTAAAGCAAGCAAGAGAATATATTATATTATCTTTGAATAACAGACTTGCAGGGAATGAAAAAAGAGTGTATCAAGGTGTAAAGTCATTTCTTACTGATTATTCTTCCAGCTTCTTATCCATACCTGTACGTCAAATATAATGTAATATGTACGTTCATATCCACACTTTATCCTACCCGTCTGTCTCTCTTAGAAAGTTAAAATTATTTTTTTTTATTATGTGAGACTAATAAGCCTGACATGATATGCAGAGTGATTATGATGTTTGACAAGCTAGTGTGAGAGAATAATGACGAGTTGTGTGCACCCTTACTCCTTTCCAAAATGTTGCTCTGCTTCAGTACATTGTTGTGTGGCAAAGGTTTAGCTGCCGTAAATCCACTGACATCAGAGTGTATCTGATTCCGCTTTATAGTAGTTTTAAAGTAGCTTTATAGTAGGACAGTAGCTTTAACAAGTTTCTTGACAGTATTTCAGTATGCTACACTGCCTGGTGACTGAACTAATAAAAATGATAGTGGTGAAATTAAACTATGAGTAGAAACTTGAAAAAGGGGAAGTGGGAATAGAAGAGCTAAAAGCCAGCCAAACGTCAGCCTGAACATCAGTAGGAGCCATGTTTCAGCCTGCTGATTTACTGATGCAACGGAACAACCTTGAGTGGTTGTGATTCTTACAGACGCTCACTTACTCTACATGTGGTGGAAACATACCAAACGCATACAGAAATAGAGACATACTGAGCACAGAAATTACACATGGCACTAATACTTCAAATAGACGCGTGGTGAACAGCTTGATGTAATGGTGTGATAAATGTTTCAAAAATAAAATGAAGAAATGAATGCTTTGAGTCTGAAAAATATGCTAATGAAACTTAATTTAACTTGTGTTTTAGTGTAAAAACTTTTGTTAAACCATTTAGATATTACTATACTTCAAATAATTGAAGTTGAGCGATCAAACTCAAACAAAGCGAATTCATGCGCCGGTATGAACATTAGGCTTGTTCTCCCATTAAAGGTATAATATCACGGTGGCTGCTGCTTCTTGTACCATTCCTCCCTGAAATAACTTAAAGCTATAGTGCGTAGCTTTTGTCGCCCCCATGAGGAATTCTAAGTAATGACAACAAAACTGTCGGCGTGCCACAATCTTCTGAACCTAGCCATACTGAGAAATACAGAGAGAGTTGTGTGGAGCTGATAGTCTTAATTAGCTTTGTAGCAACTAATTTGGCGATGGCTTGAATGTAATGGACGTTCATTAATATAAAAAGTTACGCACTAAAGCTTTAAACTGATTCACTGACTAGAAAATACCCAATAATGTCACCGTAGAGGTATTTGTACACACCAAGGAGTTGGCAGTCACTGTCAGTGTCAGTTGCGGAGGAAGCTGTAGCTCCTTCACAGTAAAAGCCTAAACATGTCAGGTCGTACAAACGCTTCAACTGTGAGACAGGAAAAAATTATCCAGCCACCACACAAGAGAGGATGCTGACGAAAATATCATAACTCTACTGGTAACAACAACAAGGTGATGGATTTCATGTAGACCTATAACAGGAAGTAACACACACACACACACACACACACACACACACACACACACACACACACACACACACACAAGCAGACTAGAATTACAGGTCAAACAACAAGGTGACGTGTTAGATACTGACAGGCCATGAGGGACCTGAATCCTTCCATGGGGGTTGACATGTTGACTGTTACAATTTTGTGGTGTGTCCTTGGAGAGGAGAGGAGAGGAATTACATTTCATTTGAGTCACTGCTAAAGAGGGTTGTGATGAAAAATACAGGACTCCAATCAAAACCCTTGATTTCTCTCTAGGACTTTCGCTGATGAAAAGATTCCCAACCAGGGGGTGACTGTGACTGTGGCCACTGTGCTGGTGTATGTGTGTGAGCAAATTAAAAACACAGCTGCCTTTATAGTGTTGATTCAAGCAACTCCTCTGCCACAAACAATGCATGCTGCACAATACACAGGCATGTACGTGTGCACACATAGTACAGCAGCTTTGAATATTTTATCTTCTGTGTGCTGCTTCCCCACAGAGGAAGCTAGGGCAATTTACCTCTGACACAAACACAGTTTGCAGAGTCAGCACACATGCACACACACAAGCACATTGTTTACAGCCCACGTTCTCTGGCATACTTAAAGAGGTGAAGGGTACAAAGTAGAAGAGATAGTGAGTTTATAGAGAAATCCTGTTTAGCAACTACATCAAGGAGGACAGGGGAGGAAACACACACACCAAATTCCAAATTATAAAAATGAGATAAAATTGGATTACATATTATTTAACTACAACTCTATTTATATATTTGTTTTATCAGACTATAACTTTCTCAAATGTGTTGCTCAGTTATGTCTGATTCAACTAAACAGAGCCTGTTCAGTTTTAAAATTTCACATTAACCTATGCAGGGAATAAAGTAGATGCAATGGCTCTCATTTATCAACCTAACGTAGAAACCAGCGCAGATATGAGCGCAGAAATCATCTTACGACAGGCTTCACGTGTGATTCATGAAACGTTCGTATCACACCAATCAGAGCGTAAGAATGGTCGTACATTGATAATTAAAATTTCACGCCCAAATATATTATCGGTTTTGAGGCCTCGCCCGTACAATTTACGACATGGCGAGACGTAATCCGGCTGAGAAGCGGCACTTTTCAGAGGTGGAGATTGAAACCCTGATATCTCAGGTTCATTTGCACCAACGTGTGTACTATTTGTCAGCCTGGAAACTGGTATTAAAGGCTGTAGAAAGAATGCAGAATGGAAAGAGATCACTGATGCAGTCAACAGTGTTGCCGTGGTAAATCGGACTCCAGCTGAAGTTTAAATACATCCTTGAGGTATGCTATAGTCTTAATAGTAATATACAGGCTTATATTGCAATCTCTTAGGCCTACATGGTGTACCTATATTCAAATAAACACACAGTAGTGGAGTTTATGCAGTGTCTTTTATTTTACTCGTGTTTTTTTCATCGTTCACTTGTGGCCATTAACGACACTTTAAAAGAGAAACGAAAACCTGAAGAATAAATAAAAATGTTGTACATCGTCATGTTTCCTGTATTGAGTATCATTGCCAAACATAACACTATACCTTTTAAAAGTGAGGAATAATATCCTGTCAAATTCGTATAGCCCCAGTTGGGGCTGTGCTGTACACTGCTCTCTGGGCATCGGGGCATCGGGGTCATCTGGCTCCATCACTACATTTAGGCTATGGCACCCTGTTTTCCTGTGCGATGTTGTGCAGAGCCCCACAGGCTAAAACAATGTTGCAGACTTAGGGTCGGTCCCCCCCCCCCACTGATGCAAGACCGAGCCATCTGCCCTTAATCAATCTGATGGAGCGCTCCACCGGGGCCCGTGCGCTTACGTGTGCATTGTTGTACCGGCACATAGAGGTCTAAAAGAGCCAGATCTGCCATTGCTGATAAGTGATCAGCTGATGACTTCTCCTTCTCCTGTTAAACTGATTATATGCTGCACCGCAAGTCCACACTGACTCGAAAACTTGAGTACACGAGTTCAGACCAGACGTGAGATTTTATCACAGCCTACGCTCACGTTTAAATTGATAAATCCCTTGCTTTGCGTAGGAATCGGCGTACGCCCATCCTACGCCTGTTTTAGGTCATATGCACGTTTCATAAATGAGGGCCATTGTATGCAGAGAAACGTCTATAGGTTTCTTCAGTCATAGTAGACAAACAACTACATGGAGCTGTCCATGGTGCTGAAATGTACTGGCTGGTAAACTCTAGTGAGATACAGAGATACAATAACACCGCTCTATTCTGGAGTATAACACACTAGCGCTGAGCAATGTCAACATTTTCAGATGTTGATTTTGACTTCTACCCCGAAAAATCATGATTACAATAGACTCTCTAACTTTGTAAAACAAATTGTGAATAAATGGGACACCTTATTAAAACCGCTTATGTTACATTACTATTAAGGCTTTATATAGTTATGTTACACTTACACTACATAAATCACAGTGATCTACTTTACAGCCTATCACATTAAAACTCTCCAGACAAGCAGCATTGTCTTTGCAGTTTTGCCGTTAACTCTTTCACTAACTATAACTAGAAGGAGAAGAAGAGGGGAGTGACAGAAAAGGTAGGAGGGTAGAGAAAAGAGAGATGAATGGAAATATGAGGGTGACAGAAAGATGTGTCAAAGCTGATCATTGTAGTCCTTAGTTTTCCTAAGCTGAATTACTTCTGCCGCAGAAACACAAAACAACACAGAAATCCTCTGAATTATTGAAGACGTGGCACCTCTCTCATTCTCACAAACGCACACAAACTGACATAATAGGAAACTTAAATGCCTGCACTACGGGGATAAAAGAAGATAATGACCAATACAAGCTGACATGGTTCAAGAGAGCATCAGAGAAAAAGACACAAAAAAAAGGCTGTAAAGGATGTAAGACCAAGGAAAAGGAAAAGAAAGACATTTTTAAGAGGAAGAGAATAGAGGGAGGGATGGGAAGACAAAGAGGACTGGAGACTGAAAAAAGAGTTTAGAGACAAACGAGGCAAGCTCGAGTTAGATGTCAATGTGAAACTTCCTGTATTACTACAAGGCAAACATGTACATTTTTTAGTCTGGATCCTGATTCAAACCCATTGCAAATTACAAATCTTATAGTTACTGATAGCACTGCAAAATTAATCAGGATTTGGCATCCATCAGTATTTCCAATTCCAATTGGGAATAGAGAGAAAATTAGAATAGTGAGGGGTATAATAGAAGGACATTGGCATACAAATATAAACTGTTGATGGAACAGGGGTTTGGCTTTCAAAATCCTACTTTCGCAACTTCACTTTTACAGTTATACTTTGATTAATTTACTAAAATAACTGTAAACAGTGTCCTCTTACTGTCCAGTAAGAGTTGATACAAATATTTGATAGATTATATAAATATACAAATGATGTATATGTATTGTGCCCCCCACTTATGAAACGATGGAAAAGCAGCAAGTATGCAGTGTTCTCTGGATAACTAGTATACCAAGAGAACAGTAGACAATAACTCATTATAGATAGTGAAGGTGAATATATATATACTGGAATTGAATCAAACAGAGAGAGAATGTAGTTACACACAGCCACTCTATTAATGTATTGTCACCAACTAAATGAGAATGTATTGCTTGAAATGGCCGACAACAGCTAGGTGGTGTACACATTTACATTCTGTATGTATGGTCAATGTCATTGGTCTTGTAAATGATGCATGTAGCAATACTTGTCTGTGCTGCTATGGTTCATCTCCAATCATAAAGCTCTCCACTGGATTCTAGGGCTGCACCATTAGGAGAAAAAGTAATTTTGCGATTGCGATTTACAATACTGCGATTGCGATATAATGGTATCATTAGTCTACTAGCTTTATTATCAATGTGTGTTTCTCAACTTGAACATACAAAGTTAAATGAGGATAAAAAGAAATACATGAACCAAAAACTTTTTTTTTAATAACTTTAATTACTTTTCTAATTTTACCAAATTAAATAACAAAAAATATTTTCAAAATATATATGTTTGCTTTGCTTAACAGTACAAATGATATACATAGAACAATAAAAAAAGAAAAATACAAATTAAAATAATACATTTTGTATGCCCTTATAAACGATGACATTTAAGATGGGTGTAATATGATATCTAATGAATAAGTTACAACATATACTTTGTACAACCTGTTCTTAAAGTCAGCTCTGAAACCCTCTACACTTATGATACTCACGTGACCATACGCGAAACACGCGCTACTGCCTAAACAGACTGTGGAAGTTGTTATGAAGGTAGCGCTTAATACACAATTTTTGCGGTTATGTAATCGCACAGACTGGTATCGCGATTGCAATTAAAATCGTGCAGCACTACTGGATTCACAAGCTATGAAACATAGATCAGAACAAGACAAAGCTGTCACTGGCATATGGAGAGAAACAGAGGGAACAGAGGAAAGCCTACAGGGAAAACACACAAACACACACATATGTATTCCCCATACTTTTTAGCATGCACACACAAGTGTGCATGCTGAACCTTTTATGCAAGAATCTAAAACCATATGCACAAGTGCGCACCCAAACATACACACAGCAGCATGTCACAACTTATTTTTTATCAAATCAATCAACACAACTGTGCTGCTCTGCTCACTGCTGCAGAGAGATTTCTTTAGATTTGCTCTTGGACGTGCAGCCCTTTAAGTAAATGTTTGATTATTACACTACTGAACTCATTAAAATATATAATTCCAGTAATACCAGTCAAAATGACAGACAGTATGAAAGAAATGCAGGACAGCTAGTACATTATCAGTACTGCAGTACTGCATTTTTACGTGGGGTCTTTTACCTTTATTAGTAATTATTTGTTAAAAGTAACATTGGACATGGTGGTCTTTTCGGTAAGCTACTCTCAAATTCTACCCTGCAACGCTAAAAGCTCATGTTTCAAGCACCGACCTATACGAGATGAGAAGTACATTATGTTCAATGAAAGTACTTCATCCATTGCCATTTGTCATTATGTGAAAATGTCTAGTGAAAAATTTACTAAATCTAAACTAAATGATTGTATATTGCATTGTAAATGTCTGACTTTGGGCAGAATTCGCAGCAGCATCAAAGACCATTCGAGTAGGATGGGCCTGGCATTACAATGAACTTGTGTTGCTTGTGCTTTAACTCACCAGAGGAAATCAACTGTTTTGATGGTAAAATATTGACAGGTTCATATTGATCTTTACTTTTTCCAATAAAAGGAAAAATCAGTCATGGAATGAGACTTTTTTGTGATGCTATGACTCTTTGCTGGATGTGTGTCTGTGTTCAAATATTGTCTTATTGATTAAATTAAAGCTTCAATCTGCACCGTTGGAAATAAATAGCTGAAAGGAAAGAGTTGATTTAGGAGTTTTTGGGTTGTGACCCCCCCCCCCCGGCCTCTAACTCTTGACACATGCATGCTGCCAGTAAAAGGAGGCAGACTATGTGAGCCAGGGTGTTGTATATGACTATATATGCAACACATTTAATGGGGCATGAAACGAGAGCGTGAAGAGCCAGGAGATTGAGCACTAAACATAGTCGAAAGAAAGAAAGAGAAGGGGGAAGTGGGGTGGTACAGAAAATGCAAGAGGAGAAGAGTAGGAAGGAAGGAATAAGATGATAATGACTGACACCAACCTTTGACTTATTGCACTGCACTATTGGCGAAAAGGTGCTCACTTAATGAGTGAGAGTGAAACAGTGAAACTTTTTTCATTTGATTGGTTGGCTGCACACCCCAATGGGAGGAGCTGGATGTGCTTCATAAGCAGCGAGGTCAAATGTGGGAGTCACCTTCACTATCTTATAACCATGTAGATGACAACAACAACATTAATAGCTGTGTTTTGACAAAAACAAAATAACCCCTATTGGTTCCAAAAAGCAATTCATTATATAGCTGCTTTGAGTAATAGTGATTCTTTTCTTTCCCTGTGGTCCCTGTTACATTATTAGAGACAGTCCCTTTACTACTTACAGGTTAGTGATGCACCTCTAATGTTTCCTCTTCTCTCCATACCCTCTCTGACTGCTCACCCTCCCTGTGAGTCTATGTGAATTAGATTACCTCTGCTGCAGACCTCTTTTTCCTGTTGTTCAGCATCAACTGATCAAATTAGTTTTTTATATTACAGCCTGAAAGCAAAATAAGCCATAGGTTACTTAGCACAATAATTGATGGCTATATGCTTCTAATTAAAAAAGACACACACAAGGTGAATGAGTGTACATTCAAATGCATGTTTCTGTTGTGCATCTTACTGAGGTGGTAATGAATACACTCCTTTATATCTGTCATAGTTTTTTACTCTCAATGTAACACTGGGGAAGACTGGGCTGCTACCAATTTAAAATAAATAGATGTTGTTAAGTCCATAAGCTTTCAAGTGTGAAACCACTTGAGGGAAAGGTTATATTCAAGATAAATCTGCTTTTAGATATAATCGCTGAAAATGTGCAAAATTGGGGCGCCCGACATGCAAAATTCACATGGGGCGCCCGACACACACACACACACACACACACACACACACACACACACACACACACACACACACACACACACACACACACCAGAAAGAAGTTATAGCAAGTGGCAGCCCCTGAGAGACTGTCAGAGCTTGGCAAAGAAAAGAATGCTGATAAAAGATGACAACATCTAATGGGACTCAGCTGAGACAGGCTCTCTGTCTCTTTTATACATACAGAGAGCTTCGAAGCTGGTGGGTGCCACACAGGCAGGCAGCTAGGCATGTGATGCTTAGAAAGAGAACATTATTACACAGAGCAGATGCTATGCAGAAATATATCTCACAAGTAAGAAACATGCTTTCCTCGACAGAACTTAAGCAGTAAACAGCAAAACTCCTTGTCAGCACTTCAGAGAAAAGGAGGGAACAAGTGAGACTGGGAGAGATGGAAGAAGAGGAGGGGGACAGGCGAGAAGTAAAAAGCCTTTGAGGAGAAACAAACAATCAGCTTAGAGACAGTCAACATTTCCACCTCTTTAGGATCAAAGTGGGGGTGTTTGATTGGCAACAGCAGGCTTTTTGTCCCCGTTTCCATACAGAGATTTTGACAAGAGACGCTGAAGAGGTGGAGAGGAAAGAAAAGTGGGGAGGAGATGCCAACCCTACCTATAGCTCAACAGAGATTTTCCATATTCCCTCGTAAATCTCATCTAGGCTACACACAATGTCCATCCAAGTGTCCTCAATTCATCCATCCCTCTGGTTATACATGTCTAAGTTGCATTGGCAGCCGACCAAGCAAAGTAGCTCACATGTCCTTCTCCCAAGCCACATCATCCAGCTCTAGTCCTGAGGCACTAAGTTCCAGGCAGTTTCATTTCCGTTTGACGATGATTCTGTGTTGCTGATAGCGTCTTGCTTGGTAGCTCGACGCAGTTTGACACATTTGTCATATTCTTCATTACATCGGCTAATTATCCATTTTACATTTAAACCTACACTAGTTCACTCAAGCACTCTCCTTCTTTCAGCGACTTTCTCACTAATCCCACAGTTGTTTACACGCTATTAAGTTAGCTCTGTTAGCTACTTTAGTTTAGCAGTTAGCTATGGCTACTCTCTCTCACTCTCCTGCTCTCTGTTGATTGTAGTTTATATGCTGTTTTGGAGGCGAGGCACCAGAGAAACTCGTTCGTTAACGTTGCAGCTGTAACTCAGTCCCCAGGAGTCTGTGCTGACCTAATGTAATGTTAGCTCCTGTCAGCCGTCCCCTGGCAGCTGCTGGTAAGCCAGGGAGGCTGAGTGACTGTCCAAGAGAAGCGTAGCTCATCAGGTGTCAGATCCATGGAAAAGAGACGGCAAACGTTAAAGTTAAGGGTTTATAATTCACTCGTCGCTTGTGCTGATTAACGTGGCTCAGCTGGCGGATTTACAGCTCCAGCAGGAACATCTCTAGATGAACAGTAGGGCGCAGGTTGTAGATATTATTCTTATAACATCTTAGTTCTGATAGTAAGTTAGTTAAAATCGCTTATGCGCGTAGGAAAAAACAATCGGCAATCACCTTTCCAATCGTCGATATATACGATCTGTTCGCCAATTGGCAAAAGCCTACCACAGGGTCTCCTCCTTCCAGTCAGATATGCCCCAGAACACCTCCATAGGGTGGCAACCCTTTCTTAAAGGAGCACTAGTTTAACTCTGAGCTCCTTCTGAACTCGTCAACCCATGTGGGTGAAACTCCTTTCAGCTGCTTGTATCTGCAGTCTCATTCTTTCAATCACTACCAATAGCTCATGACCATAGGTTGGAATGGATTTCAACTCCTAAGCTCCTTCTTCACTATGACGCTGTGCAGGGTGGGAAATTAACTTTGGCAAATTAACAGTGGCTGGTGGATGCCCAATTTTACCAGCCACTTATATTTTTTACCAGCCACTTTTTCAGGAATTCAAATTTATAAAAGAAAGTGCACTAGCATATTTTGAATTGCTTCAATACATTATTTTTTATTATTAATACATATTTTAGCTCTGAGGTTTTAAGGCAGTGCCAACAATGGATACACTGTGCTTAGAGGTAAAGAGATGGGAAAGGTTTCTTTTACCATCTTCAGAGTTTATGATGATCTACAGCCACTATGCTGTAACAAATTGTTTGCATTTTTTGACGGTTAGGTAGGTTCGACAGTAAGTACAGTGCATAGACTGGTCGTCGGGAAGGTAGGCTAACCATTCCCTCGTTTTCCCTTCGTCATCAATGCGCCACTTGTTCAAAAAGTACCTTCTTTACTTCGCCCTCAACAGTTTGTACATTGTTGTTGTTGTGCTGACTCCGTGGCGGGCCTCTTGACACCAGGGATATGTCGCCACATTTTTTTAACCGATAATTTTACTTTTGTCTGTACCTCAGCTCAGCTACATGGTGTCACGGACTAGCGTTGAAAACTACTCGACAAAAGTCTGGAGTTGACGGAAATATGCGTGGTCAAAGCACCGGCTGTGAACGGTTTAATTTCCTATAAGTTCTTCACAATAAAAGTCCTCCGTTACTTTGGTATTTGAATGTTTTTATTATGAAGCAGCAAAATCCGGAAATGTTGGGGATTCATCAGCAGTAACGTAACACAACTCCTTTAAGTATTGTGCATTATTGTTACTTAGCAACAGCATTCTTTGACAAAAGCTGTGCAATCCGTTACAAGGAATGTTTTACAATCCACCCACCACTGTGGCTGGTATACAAGGCAAAGTCACCCGCCACTTTGAAAAAGTACCCGCCATTGGCTGGTGGCGGATGCTAATTTCCCACCCTGATGCTGTGGTACAATGGCTACATCATTTTGGACAATAGAGCAATCCGCCTGTCAACCTCACGCTTCTTTTGACCCTCACTTGTGAACTCACAACTCAGCAGAAGAGGACCATGCCCTCAGACTTGGAGGTGCTGACCAACATTTTTATACTAGACTGCAAACCCCTGTACACGCTGGAGGTCATGGTCTGATCAAGCCAGCAGAACTGCATCATCATCAAGAAGCAGAGATGCAATTCTGAGGTCACCAAACGGGACACGGTTCACTCCTCAGCTGTGCCTAGAGATCTGCATATGGTTTAGATGTAAGAAATTATTTTCTTTCATATCCTGTGTCTGTTTTGTATCCTGTGTTTTTAGTAACAGTGGCACGCTGATATCTATGCTGCAAGCATTTATTTGAACAATTAAAGTGTTTCCGGTAAGTCAAAAAGACATACTGAAGTACAATGAGAATAGAAGTCGTATTTGAAGGAATAAGTCTCTTCCACGAAATAAGGACTGTCGTCAACTGCATCGCTTTAGTAATTACATTACTCTAAGTGATGCAAGTAGCAGTGTTGGTTTGTGTGGTTTTAAATATTGGCAATGTGTCTTCAGAGTTGTTTTTTCACTTTCCAGTGTATCCACAGGGAACTCACAGCCATTAATACATCACTGCTCCCCTGCTGCGTTAGCCTGACACATCCTTTCTCAGTGCATTTCATCATCTGTCTTCGCTAGAGGTGGTTGGAAATGTCTAGATGGCATGTGGGAGTAGCCTCCATTCTTCTCTCCTCTTGTGTTAAGTGCCAGTCCCCCAAAACACCATTCATACTGAATAAAACTCCAACTGCTTGTGTCATTCTCACGGTATACTTTATGGAAAAACATTTACAACATTGTCTCAGCACAACAATGAATAGGCTGCAAGGGGTATATCATATGGTTTTGCTAAATAGAAGCTTACATGGTATAAAAACATGAACAATAGTAGCTGATGATAAATGGAGCCAATTGATGGGCAGCTACATAATACATGTAGTCTCTAACTCTTAAAACCAAAAACTGTCATATGTCAAAAATTTCATTTGGTGGCAATTTTCATCCAGAACACAGAACAGTAGCATGGCTGGCTATTCTCTATATATCTATACTTAATGGCCATATGTTGTTACATTGCAGTATGCATTGCTTGTTTTGTGGTATGAGTGACGTGAATTCTGTTGTGTGCGTCTGTATGGGTACTGGATTGGATCAGTCCTCTTAAGAAGACACAGCTTTGACTTGCATTTCCCTCTGCACATTTCCCATAGACCATGAGCATTAAGATGAGCTGGTTTACAGCTGATCAATACTTGGAGCACATTGAAACTCAAATTGATGTGGATCTTTGATTTCTCTTGACTCCCCCTATCACTTTGCCAGCAGGCCATCACAGCCAGTTGCTTGTAGACATGGATTTTCTTTGAAAGGTGCCATCTTGACTGCTGCTAGGGGCTCATTAAGCCAATGCCCTATACAGAATGCAGCCTTGGCGCATATTTAAATATAAGATCACTGCAGAGACATAGATGTGTATACGTTTTTAAAGTGATCAACGACAATATAAATTGCTCATATTTAAAAGCTAATACCCCATATACAGTATGGTAGAAAGGTGTACTTATACTGTAGTGTACATAATCATTTTAAAATAAGTGATTTCTAGAAGATAGAAATAATAATAAAAATGGCAAAATACCTTTAGTATTACTGAACATAATAAAATTAGAGATTCAATTTGCAAAATCACTTGTAAAATGGAAATGAATGTTTTGACCAGTTATACATGAATTAAAGTTTTATGTAATGTGAATCTGGTCAAGCTAAAACTGTGTATGACAAAATATGAACCCACATTTATGTCAATACCGGCATATGTAAGTAAAAACTTTTCTCCAAAAATATCCGCCATTCAAATTCAGTAGTCAGGCTTCACTGTTAAAATCAGAATCCTGACTTGTCTAACTGTATTTCTGCAGACAAAAAAACTAAACAAAAAAGGTAATTTGTTAAAAAAAATCTTAGAATTACTGCCTGCCACTCAATGCTACATGGAAGAAGATCTATACAATCACTACTGTTTCAAAGTGGGCACCCAAGATTAGTGTCACCAATTCAGTAGCCACCTCTGACCTCCAAAATCTAATCAGTTCATCCTTAAGTCCAAGGGGACATTTGTTCCAAATCTAAAGAAATTCCCTCCAGGGGTTCCTGAGATATTGCGTTCACAAAAAGGAGACGGACGGATAACATACGGACGGACGGACAACCCAAACACAATGCCTCAGACCAAGGCTGTCTTCGGCGCTGAGGCACGGAAAAGTCCCTGCTCCCCTGACGCCCACTATGTGTGTGTAATGTGTGTGTACACATTGTGGTGTCTGTATGTAGGGCCTTCAATAAAAACAAAACACGTGAGTTAGTCTCCTTACTCTTTGTTTACAACTTAATTTACTACAACCTTGTGAGAATTGTATACATAAAGGCTCCATACTCCATATATAGGTAACTATTCTAGACATCAAAGTCAGTCTGTTTCAATTCAATTTCCTAGCTGCTAATAAAATCTCTTGTGCATCAAGGCACTTTGGGAAATAGCCTTACTATTGTGTCAGCCCTCACCCTGGCGTAACCAGATGCTCTCAGGGGCATAATTATCAGAGGCCTGAGTCACATCAACCAGCTCCCCTAGATGAGGAGCAGCAGCAACTCAGTTTTAAGGTACCTCCCTGATTGCAGAGCTCCTCATCCTGTTACGACAAGTTAGGACCATTGTCCTACAGAGAATCCTCTTTTCAGCCACATGTGTATGTGATCTCTCTTTTTTTGGTCACCACTCAGAGCCATGTTTCATCACTCCAACCCTTTCCCATTCCCTCAGGATCACTTTCTGCAGCCCTCTTACTCAGTTCCCATGGTTAACAGAGGGAAAAAGGTAGCTGGAGACCACTAATTGATATGTCAATAGTCCTCCATCTGTCCTTCAAAGTGTCTGATACAATAGTGCAACAATGATATGTGTGTATGTGAGCATGACATGATTGTTAGTTGCAACGATTAACAAAAAGTTTTAGTGACACAACTGCAAATTAGATGACATTCAGCAATTATCTATCTATCCCTTGTTAGATATGTATCTATTTACACAATATACGGTCCAACACAATATTAATTAATTTGTAATTGACTGCGCTGTACGGATTACTTGCTGATTGGAAAATAGTTGATTCAGTGGAGAATCAATTTCAAATCAGCTCAAATTCCATATGAGTTGGTATTTTAATTGCACATGAATCAAAAAGTATAAGTTCTGACTGGCAGTTATAAAAAAAATTGCATTTTTTCTGCTTCCTTTACATACCTGTAGGGCGATAAGCAACTATTCGGTCCTCAAACTTCTGCTCTCACTTTCACAGGAATTTCAGCTCCTTCAATGCAACGGCTACTACAGGTTGTCTAAACTTACTCTTAATAATTAATCGAATAAAACACAAAAGCAGATTGCAGTGTTGTCATTTTTATTCCGTCATTTTGGTATCAAAGTTTACTTTAGTGTTAAAGATGTGTCTAGACTACAGGGCATGACGTCTTATCTTCATCAGCTTGGAATGAGCTTTTCTTAACTTTCAAAAAAGCTATAACTCGAAAAATTAAAAGTTTCACTGTCCCAGACTGTGCGTGAGTATGTGTTTCTTTGCTGGCAGCACCTTAGTGAATACTATACTCTCCGGCTGGGAATGTGGCAGCTGGGATTTGTAACTGTACCTCTGTTTGTCTGTAAAGGCTCGGTCTGAGTTATATTTCAGCACAGTTTTATATTTACTTGGCCAGTCACCAAAGAGCATAACAATGTATAAAACCCTTTAAAGCTTGTGTGGAGTTCAAAAGGCACGTTGGTCCCTATAAAACTACATCATTAGCTTTTTACCCTAAAGCTGTATCTAGTGATTTCACTTCATAACTGTAATGCAGTTTTGTAACAAATACATCCACAGCCAGTTCCAGTAATGTGTCTTCCCACTGTAGCTGAGGACATTATTACAATCAATCCCTGTGTACACAGTTTGAATTTACACAAAGACTCTCTGACCAGCAAGGGACAGTTAAATCTGTTACTCTTCATTCTGTTTCACTGTGCATTTCTTTTTTCTGTTCAGCTCTGAGTCTGAACAG
Organism: Sander lucioperca; assembly: GCF_008315115.2. Classification (NCBI taxonomy): domain Eukaryota; kingdom Metazoa; phylum Chordata; class Actinopteri; order Perciformes; family Percidae; genus Sander; species Sander lucioperca. The sequence goes on from NC_050173.1 coordinate 34,361,035, forward strand.
TCATCTTGTGGGATTTATCCCTGGGAGCCATTTGGCTGCATAAGATTTGTGTAACAGACATACAAAGACCCCACACTAAGATAAACTGATAGAAGTGAGAAGCTGACTTTGATTGATATTGTTTGCATAACAAACATTTGTGTCAAAGATTTCTGCTCTGCCTTCACGTCTCATTACATTGTTGCCTATGACGCTTGTCACACCGATAGAATGGCTGTCACCCTGATACAATGACTTCTGTTATGACAGGAGAAAAGAAGGAATAACAATTACTCCTTTTCAGATGGGTGAGAAAAAGTCATCAACCTGGACCTGGAAAGAGAGATCTGCTGCGTTGCTTCAGCAATGCTTTGGTTTTTGTCCATTTTAGTCAATGTTTGATGTGCCTTTTTTGTAGCAGAAAGGGAAATCGCAAAACTGTGGGTGCAGTCAAGGCTGGACTGGGGTAAAAAAATCAGCCCTGGACTTTTGAGACCCAGACCAGCCCACCACAATCGGCCGGACACCAACCGTCCTTGCACTCCCCTTCAACACATGTACCAGCAGGGTTCAACATTAGCACCACTTACCAGCCAAATGCTAGTTAAATATGCAAGTGCCTG